>NW_017670385.1:141080-141258 GCF_001879085.1 Nicotiana attenuata | reverse complement strand
CTTTCTTATGCATTTCAATTTGAGCATTCTTTTTCTACTTTTTCCACACCTTTTTTCACTTTTATTTTTCTTGAATCCCTTTTTATTCTTTTTCACATTGGGCTTTCTTTTTGTCTTTTTCTTTTCTTTCTTTTTCATTGCCTTCCTTTTCTTTTGCTTTTGTACCTTTTACCCCTTT
>NW_017670385.1:75084-141064 GCF_001879085.1 Nicotiana attenuata | reverse complement strand
GAGGTGCATGATGTCTATATTCTCTGATTTAAATGGGAAGTGTCTAGAGGTATTCATGGATGATTTTGCCCTCTTTGGTGATGACTTTGAGGATTGCTTGAAGAATTTGGAGCTCGTGCTTGAACGTTGTGAAGCCACTTACTTGGTTCTTAACTGGGAGAAGTGCCATTTCATGGTGAAAGAGGGAATTGTCCTGGGCCACAAAGTGACTGCACATGGCATTGAAGTTGATAGAGCTAAGGTTAATGTAATTACTAGGCTTCCTCCACCCACTTCTGTGAAAAGCATAAAGGGACATGCTAGGTTCTATAGGAGTTTCATCAAAAACTTTTCCAACATTACCAAGCTGTTGACTGTATTGCTAGCGAAAGATGTCAAGTTTGTTTTTACTGTGGAGTGCTTAAGAGCATTCTAATTGATAAAGGAAAATCTTGTGAGTGCTCTATTATGGCGGCACCTGATTGGAGCCAGCCATTTGAGATAATGCGTGATGTCAGTGATGTAGCTGTGGGGGCAGTCTTGGGGCAAAGAAAAGATAAGATGTTTATGCCTATCTACTATGCAAGCAGGATGTCGAATGATGCTCAAGTCAACTATGCCACTACTGAGAAAGAGTTCTTTGTTGTGGTCTTTTATTTTTACAAGTTTAGATCATATCTAGTACGAAGTAAAATGATTGCACACACTGATCACTCAGCCATGAAATACATGTTGAGTAAGAAGGAGTCTAAGCCGCGTCTAATGCTGTGTGTGCTATTGCTCCAAGAGTTTGACTTGGAGATCAAAGATAGGAAAGGAACAAAAAATCAAGTCGCAGATCATTTATCTCGACTTGAGAGACCTCCGGTTGAAACACTAGAAATAAGGGAAGAGTTCCCTGATGAGCAGATTTTCTCCATTGCTGCCATCTCTGAAAGGCTGCCTTGGTATGCTGATGTCGCCAACTTTTTGGCTAGTGGATGCTTGCCTCGTGACCTCTCTCGTGATCAAAGAAGGAAGCTTCAAGGTGAGGTAAAAATTTATTTTTGGAATGACGCTTTCTTGTTTAAAATGTGTGCAGGTTGTGTAATTCTAAGATTTGTGCCTAAAGGAGAGATATCAAGCATTATGTCTCAGTGCCATAATGGAGCAGCTGGAGGACACTATGGTGAAAATCGCACTGTAGCAAAGGTCATGGAAGCCGGTTTCTATTGGCCTACTTTGTACAAAGACGCACGTGTGTATGTAGCAACATGTGATAAGTGTCAAAGGGTAGGTAACATTAGCAAGAGGGACGGGATGCCACTAAACTCCATTTTGGTATGTGAAATTTTTGATGTTTGGGGCATTGACTTCATGGGCCCGTTCCCATCATCTCATTCTTATGAGTATATCCTAGTAGCCGTTTACGTCTCTAAATGTGTCGAAGCAATCCCTACTAGGACCAATGATGCTCTGGTGGTGTGTGAGTACTTATGGAAGAACATCTTGACCCACTTTGTGACACCTCGAGTGATTATAAGTGACAATGGGTCGCACTTTGTGAACAAATAATTCGCTGCATTGTTGTCTAAGTATGGGGTCACACACAAAACAGGAACCCGTACCATGCCCAAACTAGTGGTCAAGTTGAAGTGGCTTACCGTGAACTTAAACAAATTCTTGAAAAGACAGTTTAGTGCTTACTCGTAAGGATTGGTCTTAAAAAGTTGGATGAAGCTACTATGGGCATACAAAACTGCATTCAAAATACCATAGGGACTTCACCATTCAAATTAGTGTATGGAAATTCGTGTCATCTACCTGTTGAGCTGGAACATAAGGCTTATTGGGCAACTAATGTTTAATCTTAATTTTAGTCTTGCAGGTGAACACAGGTAGGCGTAGATGAACGAATTGGAGGAATTTAGACTGGACGCATATGGAAATGCGCGAATCTTTAAGGAGAAGACAAAGAGGTGGCATGATCCTCAGATTAAGCTAAAGGAGTTTCATGAAGGGGACAAAGTCTTACTATACAATAGTAGACTTAGGTTGTTCCCCGAAAAATTCAAGTCAAGATGGACAGGTCCGTATGTGTTGAAACATGTCTCACCGTATGGCGCCATTGAAATACAGGATGAAGAAGGGAATGAAAGCTTTAAGGTGAATGGGCACAGGTTGAACTGCACCTTGTTGGAGGTTTGACAAGCAATCCTCTAGCATCGTGATTAAATGAGACTAAGTGATGGAGTCAAAATGATGACTATAACTCTGAGCTACTTCTAACCCTTTTTCTTGCTTTTGAAGAATAGTTTAGATAATTGTATATTAAGATTATTAGAGTTTAGGAGTTTTGGTACGTGTTTGGACATGTATAAGCATGATTTGGACACAAAATAAGTACATAATAGAGTTGGGGTGCATACCGGGGATTAAAAACTGGAACAAAATCGAAACTATGAGGAAGTATAGAGTCTCGTCCTCTTCATTGAAGCCTAGATATTCATTCAGAGACTGCCCGTCGGACAACACCTTTTTGTTTCGAACCTTGGTCACTTTGGAACCCTTGACGATGTGGGCCACATTACAATAGAATTCCCTGACTATATGTTCATTTGCATCAATACACTTCTCCATAAAAAATCCCCAGCCCACTCTAGTTCTAAATTCCCTCTGCACGTTAGGGTTGTGGGGAAGTAGATCTTTGTCAGTAAAGCTCCTCTCCGGTATCAAATGTCTCACCGGCCACCACTCCCTAAACTTATGATATGCAACTTGGCTCACAAATCTATCCTCCCACTCCTCAGGTTTTCTAGTTCGAGCAACGCCTCCGACTTGAGGCTCACCACCTTCAGCACCCTGTACGTCCTCCTCATTTCCGCCTGCACTCTCCCCAGATAATGAAGTTATGGGGGAGGTGGAGTCGTCTCCACTACCTGCTTCCGACCCCTCAGAAGAATCAGAAACTACATTCACCGGCCTCTTGCATTGCTTCATTTAGCCTCCTTTGATGTTCTAAGGAAGGTCTTGCATCATCCTCCAAGATAATTTTATGCATGCAAAATGCGGGGCTTATTCCTCGAATGTCCGCCAGAGTCCATCCAATTGCCCTTTTTCGCCTTTGAAGCACCTCCAAAGTGGCCTCAACCTGCAAGTTAGTAAGGCAAGAAGAAAGAATAACTGGAAGAGTTGAATTAGAGCCCAAAAATTCATACCTGAGGTGTGGAGGAAGTGGCTTCAACTCCAACACCGGTGGCTCCTCAATTGATGGTTTTGTTGGTGGAGTTTTCCGGTTTTCAAGATCCAAAGATAATTTTCTCGGCTCATAGGACTAAGAGCCCATCCCATGTAATGCATTGACACACTCCACTCTGCTTGCATCATCATTGACATCAAGATTTAATAGCACGGCCTCAAGGGGATCCTCCACGTTGATCATAGAACTTGTGTCATCCACTATCACAGCTGTGACAATGTCCACAAAGGAGCACACCTCGGTGCTATTGGGTTGTTTCATGGATTTACAAACATGGAAGACCACCTTTTCATCTCCCACTCGGAAAGTTAGCTCACCCACTTCAACATCAACCAATGCCTTCCCCGTTGCCAGGAAAGGTCTCCCAAGAATAATTGGGACTTCAAAGTCCACTTCACAATCTAATATAACAAAGTCGTCTGGCAATATGAATTTGTCCACCCGGACAAGTACATCATCAATTATGCCCAAAGGTCGCTTCATCGAACGGTCCACCATTTGAAATCTCATTGAGGTTGTCCTAGGTTTCCCAATTCCCAAAGTCTTGAAGACTGAATAAGGCATCAAATTAATGCTAGCCCCCAAGTCACAAAGGGCCTTAGCAAACTCCGCACTACCGATAGCGCAAGGGATAGTAAAAGCTCCAGGGTCTTCAAGTTTTGGGGCCATAGAATGCACTATCGCACTGACTTGGTGAGTCATCTTTATTGTTTCACAGTCCATGGAACGCTTCTTTGTGACCAAATCCTTCATGAACTTTGCATAGCCCGGCATTTGTTCAAGTGACTCCACCAAAGGCACATTGATTGTAAGGCTTTTCATCATATCTATGAACTTTTTAAATTGATTGTCACTCTTTTATTTTGCTAACCGTTGAGGATAAGGTGGAGGTGGCCTAGGCAAAGGTGCCTTGACTTTGGGCACCACCGGCTCGGGCATAGCAATCACGTGTTCCCTAGACGGGTTCACGGCGTCTTTAGTTTCCACCTCGGCCTCATCAATATCTATCCTTACTTCATTGTTCACATTGTTCTCAACCATATCTTCAACTATCAAAGGTACATCATTTTCCCGCAACTCAATATCATCATCCACAACTTGCTTATCCTTCGAGGCATGCACATCACCGCCTCTCCCACTTCTTCTTGTAACCGCCATCACATGATTGTTCCCACCTTTAGGGTTCACTACCGTATCACTTGGTAGAGCACCCTTTGGGCGAGTATTTAACGATTGAGAGATTTGACCTAATTGTACCTCCAAATTCCGAATGGAGGTATTGTGGGAAGCCAATTGAGCATCGGAATCTTGGTTCTTCTTCATCATTTGTTCGAACATCATTTATTTTCTTCCATATCATTAACCGAAGAACTAGATCCTTGAGAAGGGAACGGGGGTAGATTGTTCGGTTGTTGGTACATCCGGGGCCTTTGAAAGCCTTGCCCCCGATTGCCTTGGTTTCCATTGTTGTTCCAATTGCCTTGACCATTGTTGTTCCAATTGTTGTTATTACCATTCCAATTCCCTTGGTTGCCTTGATTGTTGTTCCCCCAATTACCGCCTTGGTTGTTGTTGTTCCAATTACCACCACTTTGTTGTTGATTGCCCCAATTACCTTGGGGTCGCCATTGTTGGTTTGAAGAGTTGCCTCGATTGCCTTGATAGTTGTTAACATATTGTACCTCTTCATTTTGCTCATCATAACCCTCATTTTGAAATCCATCACACTCATCCTCAAATTGCTCAGAATTCCCTTGGTTTTGCTGCCTCCTTTGCCTTCTCTTGTTGGTAAGCAAATTAACACTTTCCATAGCATTCACTTGGCGAGGGTTTTGGACTTGTTGCAACTGTGCCTTAGCCTATTGATTCATAGTAGTTGTCAACTTCGCTATAGCTTGTCCATGGTCATGTAGCTCCTTGTGCAAATGAATAACCGTAGGGTCACCCTAAGGAACATTGGCCCTACTTTGCCATGCGGAAGACGTATCCGCCATCTCATCAAGAATCTCGCAAGCTTCATCATAAGACAACTTCATGACATTACCCCCCGGCCAATTGATTGACTATGCATTGATTTGTAGTATTAATGCCCCGATAGAAGGTTTGTTGAATCATCGCCTCAGTTATATCGTTGTTGGGGCATTCCTTTACCATTGTTCTAAACCGCTCCCAAATCTTATGGAAAGGTTCCGTGGATTCTTGCTTGAAAGCCAATATCTCATCTCGAAGTGCCGCCATATGCCCGGGTGAGAAGAATTTAGCAATAAATTTATCCGCCAACTCATCCCAAGTTGTGATAGAATGATTGGGGAGTCTCTCTAACCAATCCAATGCCTTTCCCCGAAGTGAGAACGGGAAAAGTCTCAACCTAAGAGCATCTTCGGACACATTCGTTTGCTTGCTACCCCAACATGTATCCACGAACCCTTTCAAGTGTTTGTATGCATTTTGATCCACAGCGCCCCTGAAATACCCACGCTGCTCAAGTAAGGTCAACATCACCTTGGTTATCTGAAAATTGCCCGCTCGGATTCTGGGTGGGACAATAGCACTTGCATATCCTTGGTTCGGTAGCACCCGAGGAACCGCTCTTGGAGGTGGCAAAGGATGGTCTGGAAGTTGTCATTAGCATTGGCCTGACAGCCTCGTCGTGGTCCGGGAGGTACAAGAGGCACCTCATTATCTCCAATATCCTCAACCTCCTCCCCCGCAAGCACATTTCCAAGAGGGTCATTTGCATTTAAAGCCATTTTGGTACCTGTAGTAATCACACACTCAAATTAGTAACAAAGAAGGAAAGAAGAACAACACACAAAACTAACTAAATAGATAGCCAAAACCGTTAGCTCCCCGGCAACAACGCCAAAAAGTGATCGCAGCCAACTCCACACTACTATAAAGTAGGAAGAGAGGGTCGCAATAGCTTTTACCCGATATGAGGGTCGGGATCGAATCCACAGAGAGCTAGAAAAGGAGTTGGGTATCTACTTAGACTAGAATCGCATGTATGCTCTTAGTTGATCTTCTTATCATTTTTGGGTTTTTCAATTATAAACTACTATTATCAAACTACTAATTAAAACTAGATTATGCTACGAAATTATTGCTAAGGTTGTATCTAATGGGAAGAAGGGCACTAGGGTCGTGACATCACCTAGGTGGCTAATTGACGGGTAGATGTTACTAAGGTTCGATTGACATAATTGGGGCTTATGCTATAACCGCTGCACAATTTTACCCACTCTCACACCTCTCGGTAGAGAGTGTGATTTTGCCCAATTGACTCTCTCGAGACCAAATGGGTAGGCAAATTAGATCAAGCAACTAGGGTTCAAGTAGGGTGATTACTCTCTCGAGGTTTAACCCGTTAATTGGGACTATCATTTCTCATGAGTCCATCCCAATTCCTTGCTGGGTCAATTTTGGAGACTTAGACTCTCTTTCACGAGAAGAGTCAAATCCACAAAGCACAAATCAGTGTTTGCAACCACCAATTTATAGATTAAAACATAAAATCAACCCAAATGGCAAACACCCATAGTCAATCTAACCCTAGATGGCAACACCCATCAATTACCCACACTAGGGTTGAGTCACAACCCTAGCTGATGGGTTTAGCTACTCATGCTTGAAGGAGAAAATGAAGAAATAGATGAAGAACAAGACATATTAATTAAATACTAAGTTGAAGTACAAGAATCTATCGTTAATTTGAAGCTAAGATGCCAAAAATGGCTACAAAATAGGCCTCACGAGCGCAGCTCCAAGTCTGGAATTAACTGATTACCTAAAAATGGTAAAACGCTCAATTTATACTAAGCTGGAAAAACGTGACAAAAATACCCCTGTGGGGTCAGTGCGGGCCGCACAAAATGGACCGCGGCCGCACAAGGCTCTTGGATTTCAAAATTTGACTCTCTGAAGTTGGGCTCCGCGGACCGCGCAGAATGAACCGCGACCGCGGAGGCAGATAGCACGGTCCGCACAAAGATGATCGCGGACCGCAAAGGCTTGGAATCTGGCAATTTCAACTCTCTGAATCTCTACTCCGCGGACCGCACAGAATGGTCGTGCGGCCGCGGAGCCTTCACCGCGGACCGCACAATATGTACAACGGCCGCATTGCCTGAAGCTCCTAAATGCCAACTCTCTGAATCTACCTAGTGCGGACCGCACACAATGGACTACGACTGCACTAGGTGTTTTGCCTTGAATCATACCCTCTGAATCTACCTAGTGCGGACCGCACAAAGTCGAATGCAGCCGCACTAGGCCTTTTTATCCTCAGTTTGCCTTGTCTTTGATACTTGAGCAGGTTTCACTCACTTTTTAGCCGATCCTTGACATTTCGTCACTTTGTCGATCAAACCAGCAATCAAGCACACTTATGAGCCTTTTGGGACTATTTTGTAACAATTTATAACTAAAGCGTAAGATAGAAGGAGTATAAAACGTGGCAAAATCCCTAGTTACCACAATACTCTCCAATCTATGTTGCTCATCCTCCAGAATAACAGGAGCTACATAACCCTGAACAGCTGCCACCGGCTGGGCTAGCGGTGCCTCCGGTGTCTACATTCCCTGAACCACCGGATCGGGTGTACGGGCGGCGGGAGTCTGAGAGCCTCCCCCTGCATGAGAAGTAGCTGCGGCATTAGAAACCGCGACCGCCTGAGCAAGGCTAGTGCATACTGTCAATATCTGAGCCAGAATCTCCTGAAGACCCGGAATCACAATGGGCACAGCTGGTGCCTGAGCTGGTGCTGCTGGAGCATCTACCACTTGGACCTGACCCTGAATTGAGGCGGCTGGTGGGTCTACAGGTGCTGTCCTAGCTGCTGTGGGGGCTGTACCTCTGCCCCTACCACGTCTTCGGCCACTTCCTCATCCTCTAGGTGCTCCCGCTGGTGGTACTGGTGGTCGTCCGTCCTGACCGGTAGAGCGTGTCCTCACCATCTGTGAGAGAATAGGATAAAAGAAGTTTAGTTTTCGGATCAACAACTTCGCACGACAAGAATTTCAAGAATATGGAATTTTCCTAAAGTTTCTGCAGCCTCTCGAGGATAAATACAGACGTCTCCGTACCGATCCGCGAGACTCTACTAAACCTGCTCATGACTCGTGAGACCTATGTAACCTAGGCTCTGATACCAACTTGTCACAACCCTAAACCCAAACCTGGTCGTAATGGCGCCTCTCGTGAAGACAAGGCCAGCCGACACACTTCCAATTCAGTTTAAGCAGTTAAACTAATAAACCAAGGTCTTTAATATAAATAAATCCCAAAATAGCAATATAAGTTGCGGAAATAAAATAAACCAATACAGCCCGACATCGGGGTGTCACAAGTCATGAGCATCTAAAACAATACTAAAGGTCTAGAGTCTAATCCACTACTACATAACTGAATCAAAAGAAAATTGAAATAGAGGGAGAATGCACTGGGCTGCGAATCACCAAGCAGCTACCTATTAAATCTCTGAAGACCTGCTGGAACTATCAACCCTCAGGAGCAGTACCTGTAGCGCCTGAATCTGCATATAGGGGTGCAGGGAGTAAAGTGAGTACTCCAACTCAGTGAGTAATAAAAAAGATAAATGAAGACTGAGTAATATAAAACCACGTAAGGCACAACATTAAGCTACAAGAGGCATAACAAATCAGTAAATATAATTAAACAATGAAACTTCATAAACATCTCTTAAGCAGTTAAACAATATGCAGGAAAACAACTAAAAAGTAAACACATAATAACTGCCCCTCAGGCACAGTAACAACAGAATCAACCCCTCGGGCAATGTCACAGAACAATACCAGCCCCTCGGCCTATATCTCAAATCACAATGGGAACCTGCGCTCACTGGGGGTGTACAGACTCCGGGAGGGGCCCCTTACGGCCCAAGCGCATAATCAAGCCATCTCGCGGCATCATAAACAGGCTCTCGGCCTCATATCAATATCAAGCCACCTCGTGGCATACAAATCTCAGGCCCTCGGCCTCATTATCATATCTCAAGCCACCTTGTGGCGTACAAATCTCAGGCCCTCGGCCTCATTATCATAATCAATGTATCACTGCTGCGGCGTGCAGCCCGACTCAAATGTATCCTCACAACACAGGCCCTTGGCCTTACTCAGTCAGAATCTCATAAGCCCTTCGAGCCACAGTAAAATATGAAGCTCAGCTAAAATACCTTTGAAAATATTATTTAATGTGTTTAAAACAGAATAATATAGCTGAGTCTTTAAAATAGTAAAATATAGTAAGACCGAGCACCAGTATGAAATCAATCAGTGAGGAAAATATCATTTAAAAATCCCCTAAAGGTTCAAACAGCTTGCACGAAGCCCACATATGGCATTTAGCCCAAAATATAATAACATCAAATAATTAACTATCAAATACGCAGTAAAATAATCATTCGAGATGGACTAAGTCACAATCCCCAACGGTGCTCTACCGCGCGCTCGTCATCTAGCATGTAAGTCACCTCAACATAGCCGTACGGTGTGAAATTCCGAGGTTTCATACCCTCAGGACAGCATTTAAAATCATTACTCACCTCAATCTGGCCTGAAACCTAGCTTGCAATGCCTTTGCCCTTCGAAAGACTTCCGAGTGCTTCAAATCTACCAAGTTCAGATTTTTATCATCAAATTATGCTAAACGAATGAATTCCAATTGAAAATTATAAAATTTAAGCATAAAACCCGAAATCAGTCAAAAATCCGACCCCCGGGCCCGCATCCCGGAACTTGGAAAACTTTACACCAAAATGTTCTTCATCATCTCACGAGTCCGTACATATAAAGAACACAAAAATCGGAGTTCGTCCCTGAAAGGTCTCATAATCTCAAGCCCTAACTCCACCTTTTTCTACTCATTTTCATGAATTTACACTGATATTTTCGTTGCTTAATCCTAAATAATCACGTTTTAGGGTCTAAAATCCTTACCTCAATGAATAACAATGATTTCCTCTCTTCAAAATCCCCAAAGCTTCAAAATTTTGTGTTAAAAGTGAGAAACCCTCTGAAAATCGCGAAGGAGGAAATATTTTAATCTGACCAGACATTTCCACATCTGCAGCCATTTCACCGCATTTGCGGTCTATGCTACGCTTCTGCGGAAATCACTTAATGGACCAATTCCGCATCTGCGATCCACTATCCGCACCTGCGACTCCACAGGTGCGGTCCAACTACCGCATCTGCGATTCCTGACTCTTCCTCTCAAATCCGCATCTGCGGCTCCCCTTCCGCACGTGCGGCGCCGCACCTGCGGTCCCCAAACCGCAAGTGCGAAAACACCAGAAGCAGCAACTTTAGCAGCTGCAATAACATCTCAACTTCTTTGTTGACCACACGAAATCACCCCGAGGCCCCCGAGACCTTAACCAAAAGCACAAACACATCCTAATACCTTATTCAAACTTGTTCCAATCATCAAAACACTTCAAACAACATCAGATCAACCAAAACACCTCGGATTCAAGCCTAAGTTTCTAAAATCTTCCAAATTCCGCTTTTGATCAAAAACCCAACCAAACCACGTCCAAATGACCTGAAATTTTGCACACACATCCCAAATGACATAAAGAAGCTACTGCAACTTCCGGAATTCCATTCCGACCCCTATATCAAAATCTCACCTATCAACCGGAAAACGCCAAAAACTCCATTTCGCCAATTCAAGCCTAAATCTCCTCCGGACCTCCAAAGCACATTTTGATCACACTCCGAAGTCCCAAATCACCTCCCAAAGCTATCCGAACCGTCGGAACTCACATCCGATCCCTCTAACACATAAGTCAACATCCGGTTGACTTTTCTAGCTTTAGACTTCTTAAAAGAGACTGAGTGTCTCAAACCTTCTCAAAACCTTTCCGAACCCGAGCCAACCAACCCGATCACATATAAAACAAATAATTAAGGCAAATAGAAGTAGAAATGGGGAAAACGGGGTGGTAACTCATGAGACGACCGGCCGGGTCGTCACATGAAGAAACCCTAGCAGAACTTCTGAGAAAGGAAGGAGCAAGTTATGATCCAAAGAAGAGGAGAACTCCAACATCAAAAGCCCCCAGCACTGCTAAACCTTCCATGAAAAGAAAGGCCTCCTCCCCAACAACTGAAATTCCTTTGCCAAGGGGAAGAGCCACAAGGAGTAGAGTGAAACAGGTTGAGAGTGACCTTCAAAAAGCTTTGGCTGAAAGTAAGAAGAAAAGGATGGAAAAAGGAAAAGGTAAGGTAGCAGAATCCTCAGAAGTTGTTGATGTTGAGGAGATGGAACAGCTCCATCAAGAGAAAGTTAAAACAGTAGAGGTTCAGACCCCCAAGCCCAAAAAGACCAAGACTTCTTCCAAGAAGTCTTCCTCTGTGTCTAAGGCTGCTGAACCTTCATTGGCCAAGAGGACAAGGTCTGCAGTAAAAAGTAATCAAGTTAGAGTTTCTGAAGATGAGGAATGGAGTGGTGAAGAAGAAAATGAGTCTGATGATGAACAAGATAAGATTACCAAGTTTGGCAAAAGGAAAATTTTGAACGGAAGATTGCTGAAAGACTAGATGGAACCAGGAATGGTTCGTTTGGTTGACACCTTAGCTGATCAGGGCTGGAAGCACATGGTCCTTCAGATGGATGGGAGATTGGCCAAAAATGAAATCATTGAATTCATGTCAAATGCTGAAGTCAAAGATGGCAGAGTTACAAGCAAAGTCAAAGGAGTTTAAGTGACATTAGATGCTAAGAAACTGGGAGAGATTCTAGACATCCCTGCTGAGGGATATGATGATTACACCAGAAAGAGATGGCCAAGTTTGGATTCCCTTCCGTCTGCCCTTGCAATCACTAGGAGATTCTGTGATGTTGAAGAAGTGAATGTGGACAAGTTTGTGCACAAGAGTGAAATGAAGCCACATCACAAAGTCATTTTTGAGTTTGTCAACAAGTGCCTACTGCCCAGGCAGGAGAGAAGGCATATAGCAAATTATATGGACTTAGTTCTGATGGAGTGCTTGAAAGTGGAAGGCAAATTAACTGGCCTGCATTCATCATCAAGCTACTGGACAGGGTTATCAATGGCTCCAAGGCTCATGCTACCCCCTATGGCTTTTTTCTGACTACAGTTCTGGATAGGTGCAATGTGCCTCTGAAGAAATGGGAAATGGCTACAAGCAAGGATTACTTTGGCATTAATACTCTGCTTGTTTGTGACTATTTAGTCAATGCCATCCCAAATGAACCCGGTTCATCCAAGAAGACACCTATCAACAATAAAGTCAGGGCTCTTGTTCAGGAAAGTGAAGCCAAGGATGCTGAGATAGCTAGGCTAAAGGCTCATGTGGTAGAGGCGGAATCTGAGAAGGATGCTCTCAGAACTGAGCTTACCAAGGAAAATGAGAAGAATGATGGAATTCTTCACAATATGCTGAATCTGCTTCAAGCCCAAAACCAACCCTCTAGCTCCCCCAAGCCTTAGGAATTCTAGCATTTATCTCCTGAACCTGTCTAGTACCTTCAGTGACCCGGATTAGGGATTTTTCTTTCTTTTTGCTCATGTTTTAAATATTTTTGCTTTCTGGTTGTGGATTGTGGTAGCAACATATCTTCTATCAATGATATCTACTATTTTTGCTCTTGATTTAATGTTAATATTTCCTTGATAGTTTAAATATATTTGCTTGATTACTGATGATTAATCCATGATTGCACTTGCAGTTGCCCCAGTGGCCATGAGTACTTATTAAAATCTGGGACTCACACTTTGTGTATGCAACTTTTCGATAATGCCAAAAGGGGGAAGAGATATTGTGCTTTACATATTCTGAATAAGTGATATTTATAACCTAATTAACTTGGTCCTTGATGATAAGAGAATTTTCTAAACTTTGTATTGATGGTTAAGTTGAGTTCTTACAGGGTCCAAGTATGTAAAAAGCACAGAGTTTGTCATCATCAAAAAGGGGAAATTTGTTGGCCCAAGTAAAGGTGCGATTTTGAAGACTGACAAAAGAACTCAGACATGGACCAGGTCCATCTTGTGAAGCACAGTCATGATCAATCCAAACATGTGAGATGCACGTGAAGGAGATAAATCTAACTTATCAGAAGTAATATCTCCTGATCTGATCGAAAAGGTTGCATATTGGATAAGGAGAGAAAGACTCCTTACACGAAGAGAACACAGTTTAGGAAGAGGATAGGGTTAGAGTGAGAGATCAACTAGAACTCTTTTACCATAGAAGAGTAGCGTCTGTATCCCAGTCAATCTCTAATTACTAACTCCTTAAATATCAGTGTTGTTCTCTTTTACAGGTAATACACATAAGCAGAAGTTAAACGTGAATTGAGAGCAAGGCAATTTTGCAAGCAATTTATGTGTGATTCAAGCGTGCAATCCTGAAACTACTTGAACAAGATAGAAGAACCAATTCCAAGTTTCTATCTTTTATTCTAGTTCAATTGTAGTAGGTGATTTTACATTGTACCTTTCAGCTTTTAGAGAAGCAATTATATTAGGTACTTAGAGTGTTAAAGTTAGAGTTAACTTGAAGTTGTCGCAACAGTTGAGGTTGTGTGCCACAACGGGATTAGAGTTAATCCTAGGTTTACAAAAGAGTTTTTGTAAATGCAGTTTTTGGCTCAGTGATTTTAGTGGAAGTTTGGGAAAATCCTACTGAGTAGTAGGTCCTGGTTTTTTCACCTTTTGAGCCAGGTGTTTTCCACGTAAAAATCTTTGTGTTCTTTATTTTCTTTACTTATTATTCCGCAAACAGTAGTAGTTGGAACATATAGAAGAACCAGGTCCTTCTATAATCAAGTTAAGCGAAAAGTGAGTACCACACAAATACCCCCCCCCCCCCCCCCCCCGTGTGGTATTGAAGTATAAAATATCAATTTGCAACACAGGGTTCATTGACAAGAGAATATACATTCATCACTTTCTTGCTTATTGTTCATCAGAGTTGTCTTATAATATGTCGTTCTTACTAACCCACCTCGAGACTCTCAAAGGTCGAGGTCGAGATTTAGCTTGAACACTAGTTTGACTTATTTTATTTTCTAATTTATCTATTTAATTCCTTGTTTATCAATTGGTATTGTATTAAATCACATATCCTTAAAATCACAATATAAATTTAATTGTTACTCAGATTCTATGGTAAACAGTTTTAGAGAATATACATTCATCACTTTCTTGCTTACTGTTCATCAGAGTTGCCTTATAATTTGCCCTTCTTACAAACCCACCTCGAGACTGTCAAAGGTCGAGATTTAGCTTGAACACTAGTTTGACTTATTTCATTTTCTAATTTATCTATTTAATTCCTTGTTTATCAATTGGTATTGGATTAAATCGCATATCCTTAAAACCTTAATATAAGTTTAATTGTTACTCGATTCTAGGGTAAACAATAATCAGAAGGCCTTACACAAACACTTACAGAAGTTTAACGGATAGCTTAAACATACATATAGAATTTAATATATCCATATGGCCAAATGCAAAGTGATAATGACAGAGTTCTTGTTAGAAAATTGTTCTTGGGTCGATCTGGTCCATTCATGAGGGGTGCTAATTAGCACGAGATATCTAGCAACAAGAAGGAAAAGGATTGAATACTGGAACTCTCGAGCATTTGGCGATCTCAGATGTGTCGATATCAATTGTGACTCATTATTTCGATGAATCATTTCTTCAGACAGAAGAAGATTATGTAAACACTTACTCGAGATCTCACTTATTAGATTCCATTGTTGAAGACACAATTTTTTCTGAAGAATTCACCACGATATACCTGATCCATGCATAATATCATGAGAAATGTATACAAATTTTTAACTGCTACATAGTATTGGCAATAGATCTGAAATGTTAACCAATTAGCTAGTCCTCCTCCTTACCCTTGTACTCTATCTTGTATAAACATCATAAAGGTTTTGAAAACGACAAGCTTTTCATTACAAAAGAATGGAGGGGGAGGGGGGAGGGGGGGTCAAAAGGAAGGGGCACCACGAGAATGAAAACTATAATATAATATGTAAAAGGAAGGTTTCTTTTGGACAAAAAGTTGAATGTGAGATTCCACTAAGTAAACGAAGGGCATGGAAAAGAAATCAAGGCAGACACAGAGTTAACTTTTAGGGTTAAGTTAGGCGGACAGTCCGTTTCTAGGCTATTATAGTCACACCTAGATCAATCTCTGATGTGTCTTTATAGTCGGGTCCCCATGTTATGTTATTCACGCTCTAGTTTCTAGTTCTCAGCGTGATGGGAAGTATTACGTACCATATTGGCTGAATAAATGAGTTTGTTGTCTGTTTATATAGTGTTGGACAATCTCCTCTCATGAGTTACCTTTTAATTATTAGGTTTAATTCAATGTCCATTTTTATAGTGCAAGCGAGATAGATATTCCTTTCTGAGTCGAGGATCTACCGGAAACAGCCTCTTTGTTTTTTTAAAGGCAGATGTAAGGTCTGCGTACACTCTACTTTCTCCAGACCCCACTTGTGAAACTACACTGGCTTGGTGTTGTTGTTGTAAGCGAGATAGATACCTCTTTTCACCTGATCATACTTTCATAGCCTGTTGGGTAGGGAGGATATTTTATCATTTACATTACAAAAAAAAAAAAAAAAAAAAAAACGCCAATTCTAAAGGAATCTAGGCTTAGCAAAGCTTAACTTTACTAATTAAATAAATAAATTGGGGAAGAAAATTAAAATAGCTAAACTAAGAAGATTTTGACCTTTCAGAACCTCAACGGGGATATTCTATTAGGTTAATATATATATACTTATGTTGTTCCATTGTCAAGCTAGCCAATACCCAAATTGCAGCTCCTAAATTCCAATTACTTAATAAGAATGACTTGGACTGTTCATCTTATATTTTTATGTATAGTTTCTTTGGCAATATAATCACAAATCTGGAGATACATTGGTTCATCGTTTGATTATGACTTATGACTTTGTCCCAAAATACAATTCAATATGCAACAGAGGTCGATCCAGAATTTTAACTTTATGGATTCCTATATACTTCTTAAGTTAATATACAATAATAACTGGATTAACAAACTAGGTTCCAAGCTAAATATTCTTATATATTTAATGAACTTTTCAATACAAATATCTGTTCTAGACAAAAGTTACTGTATTCACGGGAACCTGTATCTAATTCACTAGATGCGCCCCTGATTGGCAAAGACGGATCCAAAATCTGGAGTCTATGAATTCTGAATTTTATAAGAAAGACGATTTATTGGGTTTTGAATAAATTATACTACATATAACACAAGTACAAAATTTTCACGAAAATTACTGGATTCTGTCAAAACCGTAGCTAGAACTCTAGCTCTGCCCTTGCCAAAAGGCGGCACTAAAGTATGTCACAGAGCATTGACATAAGACCAAAAAGGCGCATAAATATATATATATCCACCTAGGTAGCTATTGAATATTCACCTTGTTTCTTTTTGTTTTTTATTCTTTTTTTTTTTTTTTGGAATCAAATGGCCTTAATAGAAGTAATAAAGAAAATGAGTTGAGTTATTATTTAGACTTAAACAATTGTCAATGCATCTACTCCCACTTGAAGTGTTAATGACCTAATATTAAGTGGTATTCTTCATCTTTGCCACATACTTGTGTTATTTGATGCCCCTCCTTAATTAAATATCATGAAATTTAGTATCATATGCCTATATAAACTCAAACATCTCCAATATATCTCTACATTTCATGCAATTACCTTAGAGCTCTTCAAGGTTATTTTTGCAAACCCCATCTCTAAGAATGGCTAGTTTTAGGTATTGGTTCTTCTTCATTCTTATCTTGCTTTCATGTCCTGCCTCCCAAAGCCGTCCGCTCGAGCCATTATTTTCACAAAGGAGAAGGGAGACAATGATGGAAATTGCCCGAGAAATTTTAAGGGAAAGATCGAGACATGAAATTAAGTATAATGTAAACCGGAGAAGTCCCGGAGGACCTGACCCTAAACATCACTAGGGTATGGTTTTATATTTTTGGGCCAGTCTGCCATGCAAAATACAGAGTCCATGATATTCGTATATATATGATTTATCATAGGTTTGTCTTTAATTTTTTGATATAAATATATAATTCGAACCAAAGAAAGTGAATGTATTCCCACCATTATCCATGATGAAGCTCTTTCAGAGATGTAATTGACTCGAGTCTTGTAATTTTGAATGGGCAAGTTGTTGTACACTATAGAATGGACTACTTGCACGTTAGTTAACGTTGTTGATGTGATTGAGATGAAACTCAATAGTTTGGGATTATTATAATTCTGAAAAGTAATAAAAGAGAAGTCTCATCCCTTTTTAATTGCTAATGCATGTGTCACGTCCTTGATATATATATGACTATGTACATATATTACAACAACAAAAAACTAGAATCAGCTACGAACGTCGTCAGTGAATCGCTCGTAGCAAGCAAAATTTCTTGATAATTTATCTCTACTCCGTCGCTAAATGTGACTAGCGACGGATTTTTCTATTTAGCTACAAAATTTGTCCATCGCTAAAACCTAATTTTTTTAGTAATATCTTGTGTGATGTATCAAATATATATATATATATATATATATATATATATATATATATATATATATATATATATATAATTAGCCACCGCAAATTATTACATTAATTACCATTTAGCAAGAACATTTTTCACCACTAAATTGGCATATTTAATAAACAGCGTTGCTGTGACGACCCAAAGGGTCATCACTTGTTTTCTTATTCATTCTGTGCTTCCGAGGCCTTGAAAACCTCATTTCGGGTCGCCTCGATTTGCATGCGCAGTCCGGGCGCGTAGCCGGAAAGTCTAAATATGAATTTCTGTGAAAAATGCTAAATTTTGATATTAAAATGAATAAATTTGACTTCGGTCAACATTTGGGTAAACGGACCCGGACACGTGATTTGACGGTCCTGGAGGGTCCGTAGAAAAATATGGGACTTGGGCGTGTGCCCGGAATCGAATTCCGAGGTCCCAAGCCCGAGAAATGAATTTTTGAGTAAAATTATTTTCTGAAAATATTTAAGGAAATTGGAAATGAAAACTGATTGGAAAGTGATGGTATCGGGCCCGTATTTTGGTTCCGGCGCCCGGTACAGGTCTTATATATGGTTTAAGCACTTCCTGTAAAGTTTGGTTGAAAACGGACGTCGTTTGACGTGTTTCGGACTTAAAATGGAAAATTTGATGTTTTGTGAAACTTGGAAGAAATCATGGAATTTGAGGCTTAATTCGATGTTTATGATGTTATATTAGCGATTTAATCACACGGATAAGTCCGTAGGATATTTTGAGGTAGTGTGTACATTTGGTTTGGAGCCCCGAGGGTTCGGGTGAGTTTTGGATAGGCCGTGAGTGCATTTTTAACCTTGTAAAAATCTGGCATTTCAGTTCTTGTATCTTCGCATTTGCGAAGAAGTTCTCACAATGCGAGCTCGCAAATGCGAGCCTTTGATCGCAAATGCGAGAAGGGGGAATCCTGCATTGGGTCGCAAATGCGACCATCTGGTTCGCAAATGCGATGTGGAGCCAGTCGCAAATGCGACATAGAGGCTCGCAAATGCGAAGTCTACTGTTTCGCAAATGCGACATAGTTGTCGCAAATGCGATGCTCTTATTTTTGCCCAGTGTTCGCAAATGCGAACATGACTTCGCAAATCCCATACTAGGTCGGGGTTCGCAATTGCGAACCCCAGTTCGCATTTCCCACATCTGCAACCTGCATTTTTCATACTTAGTCGATTTTAAGATATTTTTTCACCCCATTTTCAAAACACAACTCCTTTGGGCGATTTTTCAAGAACCAACCTTCTTCGAAATCATTTGTAAGTTGATGTTTACTAGTTTCTTTCAATCATTAATATCATTTAACATGTTTTCAACTTGAAATCAAAGATTTTGATGGGAGAAATTGGGGGTTTTGGGTAGGACCTAGATTTTTCTAAAATTGGGGATTTGGACCTCAATTTGAGGTCCGATTTCAAAACAAATCACATATTTGGGTTCGTGGGGGAATGGGTAGCCGGGTTTTGGTTTCGAACCTCGGGTTTTGGCCACGTGGGCCCGGGGACGATTTTGGAATTTTTGGGTAAAATAGGAAATTCGTTTATGCATTCAAATTGATTCATTTAGCGTTTATTGATGTAATTAAGTAACCTGTGACTAGATTCGAGCGGATTGGTGGTGGAATCGAGGAGTAAAGCCATAATTGAGACTTGAGTTGAATTCAAAGCATCGAGGTAAGTGTTCAGTCTAACCTTAACTTGAGGGATTAGGAGTCGAGTCCTATTTGCAATGTGGTAATTGTCGAGTACGACGTATAGGCAAGGTGACAAGTATCTATACGTTGGTGTCAAGCATGACCGTGAGTCCTATATCGTGATTTCCATGACTTTGTTGTATTATTCATGCCTTGGTGATCATTTCTATTTGTTGTGCAAAGTTGTGGAAAGAATCGTGACTTATTGATATTGAGGAGCGTTGGCTAGAGTCGTAGAACGCATTGCGAAAGTATAAGTGATAATTGAACCTCTAGATCATTGGCTCAAGTTGTGAAGTGAATTGTGAAGTAAAAGTGAGAAGAGAAAAGATCATTATGTTGTCCCTTGGCGGGCTATTGTCGATTTGTGGTTCCCTTGTATTGTGTTCTTAATTGATATTACGGTTGCTTAGTTTAATGATTCCTTGTGTTGAGTAAGGACTAAAGTTATTGCTGAGGTAGTTAGGTGTTGTAATAGGTTTGGTTATAGCTGAGGTGTTTAGGTGTAGTAACAAGTTTGATTATAGTTGTGGTAGTTAGATGTTGTAACAAGTTTGATTATAGTTGTGGTAGTTAGATGTTGTAACAGGATTGATCATAGTTGTGGTAGTTAGATGTTGTAACAGGATTAATTATAGTTGTGGCAGTTAGATGTTGTAACAGGATCAGTTATAGCTGCGGTAGTTAGATATTGGGACAAGTGTGGTTATAGATGTTTCTCCCTTGCCGAGACGTAGTTACTCATGCTATCGAATCCCTTGTCGGGATAGTGTGGACCTTATCGATCTCTTGTCGGGACTTTCATTATAATTGTAAATATTATGGGTCAGGTTGCACGCCGCAACAATATTATATATGGATCGGGTTGCACGCCGCAACAATATTAAATATGGATCGGGTTGCACGCCGCAACAATATTATATATGGATCGAGTTGCACGCCGCAACAACATTATATAAGGATCGGGTTGCACGCTGCAACAGTGTTATACACGGATCGGGTTGCACGCCGCAACAAAGATATAATGAAATGGGAGCGGGTGGTACGCCTACCACGAGATATAATGAAATGGGAGCGGGTGGTACGCCTACCACGAGATATAATGAAATGGGAGCGGGTGGCACGCCTGCCACGAGATACAGGAAATGGGAGCGGGTTGCACGCCTGCAACAAGATGTGAAAGGAAAGTGAATTCTGTCTTTGTTTTCTTTATTCTTGGTAGTGGTTGGGTTTTGTTTACTTTATAGTTCTCTTGATATTCTGTTTTTACCTGTTATCCCCGGGAGCATGTTTCCCCCTCCCACCTCTACTTGTTTATTCCTGCTTTACTTTCCGTTGTATATCATATCACTGTACAGGTTTATTTGGTGGTCTGGTCCTAGCCTCGTCACTACCTCGCCGGGGTTAGGCCAGACACTTACCAGCACATGGGGTTGGTTGTGCTGATACTACACTCTNGTCCTTTCGTCGAATAGGCGAGGTCATGTACCGCTCTTCAGCTGAGCAGCAATATATGATGGAAATGGTATTGATGGTTATGAAAATTCTTTGTGATTTGTTGTTGTTCTCGTGTGAAATGTGATTTGTTGTTGTGTTGTGTAAATGTATTAGAGGTGGAGATGCAGGTATTGTTCTGGTTTATGGTAGAGAAGCTTCGGTTTTATTTTGCGCCGTATCTGGTCGTGCCTAGTGATTCTATTATGGTGGATCGTGTCCATTGTTCATGTATAATGGTGATTGGAGGTTTTGAGACTCGTGTAGATTTGCTTCTTCTAGACATGGATGAATTCAATATTATATTGGGATGGACTGGTTATTACCCTACCACGCTATCTGGGACTGTCGTGCCAAGACTGTGACCTTAGTTTTACCGGGTATGCCTCGTTTAGAGTGGAGAGGGACTCCAGGTCATTCTACCCGCAGTGTCATATCGTATGTGAAGGCTCGGCGTATGGTCGAGAAGGGGTGTTTGGCTTATTTAGCTTATGTTCGGGATTCCAGTGCTGAGGTTCTCTCTATCGATTCTGTGCCCGTTGTTTGTGAGTTCCCTGATGTTTTTCCTTCAGACCTGCCGGGTATGCCGCCCGACAGGGATATTGATTTCTGCATTGATCTGGTTCCGGGCACTCAGCCCATTTCTATTCCGCCATATCGTATGGCCCGCCGGAGTTGAAGGAGTTAAAAGAACAGTTGCAGGATTTGCTTGAGAAGGGTTTCATTAGACCCAGTGTCTCACCTTAGAGTGGTTCTTCCGACTCTGAGGGATAGTCAGTTATACGCTAAGTTCTCGAAGTGTGAATTCTGGTTGGGTTCAGTTGCATTTCTGGGCCATGTTGTATCAGCAGAGGGTATTCAGGTGGACCCAAAGAAGATAGAGGCAGTCAAGAACTGGCCTAGACCAGCATAAGCTACAGGGATTCGGAGTTTCTTGGGGTTGGCAGGCTACTATCGACGGTTCGTGGATGGATTTTCATCTATTGCAGCCCCAATGACCAGATTGACCCAGAAGGGTGCCCAATTCAGATGGTCAGATGAGTGTGAGGCGAGCTTTCAGAAGCTCAAGACAGCTCTGACTTCAGCACCGGTATTGGTTTTGCCCACAGGTTCAGGGCCTTATACAGTCTATTGTGATGCTTCCCGTATTGGGCTTGGTGCAGTATTGATGCAGGATGGCAGAGTCATTGCCTACGCTTCGAGGCAGTTGAAGATCCACGAGAAGAATTATCCGGTTCATGATCTAGAGTTGGCAGCCATTGTTCATGCTTTGAAGATTTGGAGGCATTACCTATATGGTATGACGTGTGAGGTGTACACTGATCACAAGAGTCTTCAACACTTGTTCCAGCAAAAGGAGTTGAATTTGAGGCAGAGGAGGTGGTTGGAGTTGTTGAAGGATTATGATGTCACCATTCTATATCATCCGGGGAAGGCCAATGTGGTGGCCGATGCATTGAGTAGGAAGTCAGCCAGTATGGGCAGTCTTGCTTATATTCCGGTAGGTGAGAGGCCGCTTGCTTTGGATGTTCAAGCGTTAGCCAATCAGTTCGTGAGACTGGATGTTTCTGAGCCAGTCTCGTGTTAGCTTGCACGATCGCTCGTTCTTCATTATTGGAGCGTATCCGTGGTCGGCAGTATGATGATCCCCATTTGTGTGTCCATAGAGACACGGTGCAGCGCGGAGGTGCCAGGTGTCATACCTCCTTTTTATTTCCTACACCCCACAAAGGGTGCATAGGAGTTTTTCCACTTAAAGGACAACCGGAACGGGATTTATTATCGAAATTCAGAGTCGCCACTTGGGAGATTAATGGTGTCCCAAGTCACCGGTTGAATCCCGAACCGAGGAAATTATGACTCTGTTAACAGTCAGCGAACCAGAAATCCGAGTAAGGAATTCTGTTAACCCGGGAGAAGGTGTTAGGCATTCTCGGGTTCCGTGGTTCTAGCACGGTCGCTCAACTGTCATATTTGGCTTATTTGTTTGATTTCGAAACATGTTCTAACTTATGTGCCTTTTATTAGTAAACCACTTTTATTATTTTTTATGAGAATTGCAACGTAGTGAGAATGCGTCTTGAACCACGTCGCACCAGTGCACCCGTGATTGATAACACATTTCGACTTCGTTGAGATTTGGATTTGGGTCACATAAATGTGCACCCGTATTTAGGAAGGTAAATTTATTAAAATACGTGCCTGAAGCAACTACGCGTTATTAACTGTGTGGGGAGCCATGAAATTCGCTAAATGGCACATCCCGAGGTCTAATTATTTTGATATAAGCAATTAATGAGGGCCCTGCAATTCGTGTGTTTATTTGGCGAGGCTCGTCTCGTCTATTGTTTATTTTAAAGGGTAAATCCTAAAGCAATCTATGATTTTCTATATTTATTCGTCTCTAATAATAAAAGAAGAAGTCCTAGCTAATTAATATGTTTGAAGGATCCCACAATTCCAATATATGATTCCAGCAAATAGGCCCAGATTTATTTGCACAAGGCTGGACGGCCTGACCCCAACATCTAATGCCAATGCCACTTTTGGGCTTGTTAATACTTGACAGGCAGTTGCACAGATTGACCCAAATTGAAGACTCAGTTATTAAATGAATCAACCAAACATTGGGCCTGTCAGATAGTTTGTCAAATTGTATCACTACTTACTGTATTCAAAAATCACCCAGCAAATTGTTATATTAGTCCTTTAATAATGAAATCTGTTAATGTCCGCTAAGCCATGGTTTTGAATTGCATCGTGACTCATCCAAGTTGATGCACTAGAAAGAAGGGCATAGATTCACACTTCGACTATATCTAATTGTCAAACAACCAATCTGCTGATATTAACTACTGCAATGCAAAATTGCATCGGAATACACCTCCAGCTTGAAATTAAAATTGAAATGGACATCACATGCTGCTCTCAAAATGAAAACCAGCTCCGATTTTTCTATTTTTTAACAAAATGCTAAACTGAGACTAGCACTAAACTGTACTAAAACTAGAACTGGATAATTACCAGTCTAATAGTCCGAAACAGTCCAAATCATACAGTCCAGGATTACTCCAATTAACAGACAACACAAAATTTCAGGGGAATATGACTATTCTACATGTTAAAACTAAAACAGAGGCGNGTCGTCGGCCCCAGCAGCCGAGGGCTTGTTTTACTTGTGGCGACACGAGGCACATTGTTAGGTATTGCCCTCGAGCTTCGAGCATTTCTCCGCATCAGGGTTCCCGTCGCTATGGTTCAGGCACCAGGTTTTCCTAAAGACCCGCCCACGCCAGCTAGAGGTGGGGGTAGAGGTGCTAGAGGTGGAGGTAGAGGTGCTAGAGGTGGAGCTTAGACCGCTAGAGGTGGAGGCCAGCCAGCTGCAGGCCGTCCTAGAGAGTAGATCAGAGTGGTGGGGTCCAGCCCCGATGCTATGCTCTTCCATCCAGGCCTGAGGCTGAGGCTTTCGATGCAGTTATCACAGGTACTATTCTGGTTTGCGATAGAGATGCTTCAGTGTTATTTGATCCAGGTTCTACATACTCGTACGTGTCATCTTATTTTGCACTGTATCTGGTCATGCCTAGTGATTCTTTGAGTGCTCCTGTTTATGTGTCTACACCGGTGGGTGATTCTATTGTGGTAGATCGAGTCCACCGTTCTTGTATTATGGTGATTGGGGGTCTTGAGACTCGTGTAGATTTTTTGTTTCTAGACATGGTTGATTTCGATGTTATATTGGGGATGGACTGGTTATCATCTTACCACGCTATCTTGGACTGTCATGCCAAGACTGTGACCTTAGTTTTACCGGGTATGCCTCGTTCAGAGTGGAGAGGGACTCCTGGTCATTCTACCCGTAGTGTTATCTCGTATGTGAAGGCTCGACGCATGGTCGAGAAGGGGTGTTTGGCCTATTTGGCATATGTTCGTGATTCTAGTGCTGAGGTCCCTTCTATTGATTCTGTGCCCGTTGTTCGGGAGTTTCTTGATGTTTTCCCTTCAGACCTGCCGGGTATGCCACCCGACAGGGATATTAATTTCTGCATTGATTTGGCTCTAGACACTCAGCCCATTTCTATTCCGCCGTATCGCATGGCCCCGCCTGAGTTGAAAGAGTTAAAGGAGCAATTGCAAGACTTGCTTGAGAAGGGCTTCATTAGGCCCAGTGTTTCGCCTTGGGGTGCGCCGGTGTTGTTTGTTAAAAAGAAGGATGGGTCAATGAGAATGTGTATTAATTACCGGCAATTGAACAAGGTTACAATCAAGAATAAGTATCCGCTGCCGAGGATTGATGATTTGTTCGACCAGCTTCAGGGTGCCAGGGTATTTTCGAAGATTGACTTGCGATCTGGCTACCATCAATTGAGGATTAGGGCATCCGATGTCCCTAAGACAGCTTTCCGCACTCGGTACGGGCATTATGAGTTCTTGGTTATGTCATTCGGGTTGACAAATGCCCCAACAGCTTTTATGGATTTGATGAACCGAGTGTTCAGGCCTTATTTGGACTCATTCGTGATAGTCTTCATTGATGATATTTTGATATATTCCCGCAGTCAGGAGGAGCACGAGCAGCACCTTAGAGTGGTTCTTCAGACTCTGAGGGATAGTCAGTTATATGCAAAGTTCTCGAAGTGTGAGTTCTGGTTGAGCTCAGTTGCATTTCTGGGTCATGTTGTGTCAGCAGAGGGTATTCAGGTTGACCCAAAGAAGATTGAGGCAGTCAAGAACTGGCCTAGACCAGCATCAGCTACAGAGATTCGGACTTTCTTGGGATTGGCAGGCTACTATCGTCGATTCGTGGAGGGGTTTTCATCTATTGCAGCCCCGATGACCAGATTGACCCAGAAGGGTGCCCAGTTCAGATGGTCGGATGAGTGTGAGGCGAGCTTTCAGAAGCTCAAGACAGCTCTGACTACGGCACCGGTGTTGGTTTTGCCCACAGGTTCAGGGCCTTATACAGTTTATTGTGATGCTTCCCGTATTGGGCTTGGTGCAGTGTTGATGCAGGATGGCAAGGTCATTGCCTATGCTTCGCGGCAGTTGAAGATTCATAAGAAGAACTATCTGGTTCATGATTTGGAGTTGCCAGCCATAGTTCACGCATTGAAGATTTGGAGGCATTATCTGTATGGCGTGGCATGCGAGGTTTTCACGGATCACAAGAGTCTTCAGTATGTGTTCAAGCAAAAGGAGTTGAATTTGAGGCAGAGGAGGTGGTTGGAGTTGTTGAAGGATTATGATATCACTATTTTATATCACCCGAGAAAGGCCAATGTGGTGGCCGATGCTTTGAGTAGGAAGTCAGCCAGTATGGGCAGTCTTGCTTACATTTCGATCGGTGAGAGGCCGCTTGCTTTGGATGTTCAGGCTTTAGCCAATTAGTTCGTGAGACTGGATGTTTCTGAGCCAGTCGTGTGTTAGCTTGTACGGTCGCTTGTTCTTCATTATTGGAGTGTATCCGTGATCGGCAGTATGATGATCCCCATTTGTGTGTCCTTAGAGACACGGTGCAGCGCGGAGGTGCTAGGCATGTTATCTTAGATGGTGATGGAGTTTTGAGATTGCATGGTCGAGTTTGTGTGCCTAATGTGGATGGGCTTTGAGAGTTGATTTTTGAGGAGGCCCATAGCTCCCGGTACTCTATTCATCCAGGTGCCGCGAAGATGTATCAGGATTTGCGGTAGCATTATTGGTGGCGTAGGATGAAGAAGGATATTGTTGCATATGTGGCTCGTTGTTTGAATTGTCAGCAGGTTAAGTGCGAGTATCAGAGGCCTGGTGGTTTATTTTAGAGGATTGAGCTTCCCGAGTGGAAGTGGGGGATTACTATGGACTTTGTTACTGGACTTCGCTGACTCGGAAGAAGTTTGACGCAGTTTGGGTCATTGTTGGTAGGTTGACCAAGTCAGCGCATTTCATTCCTGTTGCAGTCTCCTATTCTTCTGAGAGGTTGGTTGAGATCTACATTCGGGAGATTGTTCGCCTTCATGGTGTGCCCGTATCTATCATTTTGGCCCGGGGTACGCAGTTTACTTCGCGCTTCTGGAGAGCAGTTCAGCGAGAGTTGGGCACACGGGTTGAGTTGAGCACATCATTTCATCCCCAGACGGACAGTCAGTCCGAGCGGACTATTCAGATTTTGGACGATATGCTCCGAGTTTGTGTTATTGACTTTGGAGTCCGTGGGATCAGTTTTTGCCTTTAGTGGAGTTGCCTACAACAACAGCTACCAGTCGAGCATCCAGATGGCTCCTTATGAGGCTTTATATGGTAGGCGGTGTCGGTCTCCGATTGGATGGTTTGAGCTGGAGAGGCTCGGTTGTTGGGTACGGATCTGGTTCTGGAGGCCTTGGACAAGGTCAGGATCATTCAGGATAGGCTTCGTTCAGCTCAGTCTAGGCAAAAGAGTTGTGCAGACAGCAAGGTTCGAGATGTGGCATTTATGGTTGGTGAGCGGGTATTGCTCCGAGTGTCGCCTATGAAGGGCGTGATGAGGTTTGGGAAGAAGGGCAAGCTTAGCCCTTGGTTCATTGGTCCGTTTGAGATTCTTGATCGAGTGGGAGAGGTGGCTTATAGACTTGCTTTGCCGCCGAGCTTATCAGTCGTGCATCCAGAGTTTCATGTGCCATGCTTCGGAGGTATCACGGCGATCCAGCCCACGTGTTAGATTTCAGCACTGTCCAGTTGGACAAGGATTTTTCTTATGAGGAGGAGCCGGTGGCTATTCTTGACTGGCAGGTTCGTCAGTTGAGGTCGAAGAGTTTTCCTTCTGTTCGTGTTCAGTGGAGAGGTCAGCCTCCTGAGGCTTCGACCTGGGAGTTCGAGTCCGATATGCGGAGCCGTTATGCTCATCTTTTCCCCGACTTAGGTACTTCCTTCTTCTGTCTGTTCGAGGACGAACGGTTGTTTTAGAGGTGGAAAATGTGACGACCCAAAGGGTCATCACTTGTTTTTTATTCATTCTGTGCTTTTGAGGCCGTGAAAATCTCATTTAGGGTCGCCTCGATTGCGTGCGTAGTCCGGGCGCGTAGCCGGAAAGTCTAAATATGAATTTCTGTGAAAAATGCTAAATTTTGATATTAAAATGAATAAATTTGACTTCGGTCAACATTTTGGGTAAACGGACCCTGACCCGTGATTTGACGGTCCTGGAGGGTCCGTAGGAAAATATGGGACTTGGGCGTGTGCCCGGAATCGAATTCCGAGGTCCCAAGCCCGAGAAATGAATTTTTGAGTAAATTGTTTTCTGAAATTGTTTAAGGAAATTTGAAATGTAATTTGATTAGGATGTGTTGGTATCGGGCCCGTATTTTGGTTCCGGCGCCCGGTACATGTTTTATATATGGTTTAAGCTGTTTCTGTAAAGTTTGGTTGAAAACGGATGTCGTTTGATGTGTTTCGGACTTGAATTGGTAAATTTGATGTTTTATGAAGTTTGGAAAAGTCTTGATTTTGAGGTTTGATTCATTGTTAATGATGTTATTTTGGCGATTTGATCGCACGGATAAGTTCGTATGATGTGGTTGAGTTAGTACATGTGTTTGGTTAGGAGCCCTGAGGGCTCGGGTGTGTTTCGGAAAGTTTTGAGTTTAAGAAAAGTTGCAGATTTTCTGCAGTCAGTGCCCCAGGGATATTACCCTTCCGTTCGCGCGGTATCACCCGCGAACGCGTAAGGCAAAGATTCCAGGTGTCCAGTTGCTTCTTCGCGAACGCGCAGGTTGAGACGCGAACGCGAAGCTGAGGGGGGAGACCCTTCGCGAATGCGCCCTTCCTCTCGCGAACGCGTAAGGTTGAGTGGAGGGGTCGCCAGCCTATTCATCGCGAACGCGGCCAAAGGTCCGCCAACGCGTAGGCTCGAGGAGCCAAGCTCTGCGAACGCAAGCCACATTCCGCGAACGCGAAGGCCTAGCAGGCCTAACCCATCGCGAACGCGAAGGACATGTCGCGAACACGAAGAACACTTTGCCTAGTTATTTTAAAGTCTCAAAACAGAACCCATTACGGGATTTTCATAAAAATTCACAAACCCCTTCTTCTCCAAAGCTCTTAGGCGATTTTTGAAGCACTTCTTCACCAAAACTTTTTGGGTAAGTAATCTTTAACTCGTTTTCTTCATTTTCCATTAACACCCATTAGATTTCTAGGCCTAAAACATGTAATTAAGGGTAAAAAATTAGGGATTTGGGTAGAACTAGGACTTTTTGATTATTGGTGATTTAGACCTCGTTTTGGGGTCGATTCTGGAAATAATTATATATTTGGGCTCGTGGGTGAACGGGGGATTTGATTTTGGTCCGAACCTCGTGTTTTGACCAAGCGGGCCCGGGGTCGATTTTTGGGTTTTTGGGAAGAATGATTGGAAAGCTATAATTAGGCATTGGATTCGAATTGTTTAGCATTATTTGATGTTATGAAGTCATTTATGTATAGATTCGATTGGGTTGTAGCCGAATTTGATAGGAAAGGCGGTGATTGAGGCTTGAGTTGGCCGTGGGAGTTCGAGGTAAGTGTCTGGTCTAACCTTAGTTTGAGGGATTAGGAGTTGGGTCCTATTTGCTAATTGCTTCATGTTGAGTACGACGTATAGGCATGGTGACGAGTATCTATACGTTGGTGTCGAGCATGACCGTGAGTCTTAAATTGATATTTGTTGTGTTCTTAAATGATTCTCCGGATGCTTTAATTGATGAATCTCGATATTGGGCAAGGATTTAGTTTATTTTCGTGGAATTTATTTATGACTGAGTATTGGAAATAATTGAGCTGAGTAGAAGTTGAGTTAAGATTGGTTATAGCTGATTCTCCCTTGCCGGGATGTTTGTTTCAATATTGTTGTTCCCTTGCCGGGAAGTTATTATATTGCTTTTGTTCCCTTGCCGGGATTTCCTTGTGATTTTGTATTGGCTTGAAATGGGATCGGATGGTACGCCTAACACGAGATATGATGAAATGGGATCGGGTGGTACGCCTACCACGAGATATGATGAAATGGGATCGGGTGGTACGCCTACCACGAGATATGATAAAATGGGATCGGGTGGTACGCCTACCACAAGATATGATGAAATGGGATCGGGTGGTACGCCTACCACGAGATATGATGAAATGGGATCGGGTGGTACGCCNTACACTTAGCCGAATTTTGAACCATTTTCAACATTCTTTCAACACACAAACTTCTTGGGGCGATTTTTCAAGGACAAGTTTTCTTCCAAATCAATTGTAAGTTGATTTTTACTCATTTCTTTCAATCATTAACATGTTTTCAACTTAAAATCAAAGATTTTCATGGGAGAAATTGGGGGTTTTGGGTAGGACCTAGGTTTTTCTAAAATTGGGGATTTGGACCTCAATTTGAGGTCCGATTTCAAAACAAATTATATATTTGAGTTCGTGGGGGAATGGGTGATCGGGTATTGGTTCGAACCTCGGGTTTTGACCATGTGGTCCCGGGGGCGATTTTGGAATTTTGGGTAAAACTTAGGAAATTCATTTTATGCATTCAAATTGATTCATTTAGCGTTTATTGATGTAATTAAGTAACTTGTGACTAGATTCGAGCGGATTGGTGGTGGAATCGAGGAGTAAAGCCATAATTGAGACTTGAGTTGAATTCAAAGCATCGAGGTAAGTGTTCGGTCTAACCTTAGCTTGAGGGATTAGGAGTTGAGTCCTATTTGCTATGTGGTAATTGTCGAGTACGACGTATAGGCAAGGTGACGAGTATCTATACGTTGGTGTCAAGCATGACCGTGAGTCCTATATTGTGATTTCCATGACTTCGTTGTATTATTCATGCCTTGGTGATTATTTCTATTTGTTGTGCAAAGTTGTGGAAAGAATCGTGACTTATGGATATTGAGGAGCGTTGGCTCCAGTCGTAGAACGCATTGCGAAAGTATAAGTGATAATTGAACCTCTAGAGCATTGGCTCGAGTGGTGAAGTGAATTGTGAAGTAAAAGTGAGAAGAGAAAAGATCATTATGCAGTCCCTTGGCGGGCTATTGTCGAGTTGTGGTTCCCTTGTATTGTGTTCTTAATTGATATTACGGATGCTTAGTTTAATGATTCCTTGTGTTGAGTAAGGACTAAAGTTATAGCTAAGGTAGTTAGGTGTTGTAATAGGTTTGGATATAGCTGAGATGTTTAGGTGTAGTAACAAGTTTGATTATAGTTGCGGTAGTTAGATGTTATAACAGGATTGATCATAGTTGTGGTAGTTAGATGTTGTAACAGGATTGATTATAGTTGTGGCAGTTAGATGTTGTAACATGATCGGTTATTGCTGCGGTAGTTAGATGTTGGGACAAGTGTGGCTATAGATGTTTCTCCCTTGCCGGGACGTAATTACTCATGCTATCGAATCCCTCTCCGGGATAGTGTGGACCTCATCGATCTCTTGTCGGGACTCTCATTATAATTGTAAATATTATATATGGGTCGGGTTGCACGCCGCAACAATATTATATATGGATTGGGTGCACGCCGCAACAATATTAAATATGAATCGGGTTCCACGCCGCAACAATATTATATATGGATCGGGTTGCATGTCGTAACAACATTATATAAGGATCAGGTTGCACGCCGCAACAGTGTTATACACGGATCGGGTTGCACGCTGCAACAAGATGTGAAAGGAAAGTGAATTCTGCCTTTGTTTTCTTTATTCTTGGTAGTGGTTGGGTTTTGTTTACTTTATAGTTCTCTTGATATTCTGTTTTTACCTGTTATCCCCCGGAGCATGTTTCCCCCTCCCACCTCTACTTGTTTATTCCTGCTTTACTTTCCGTTGTATATCATATCACTGTACAGGTTTATTTGGTGGTCTGGTCCTAGCCTCGTCACTACCTCGCCGGGGTTAGGCCAGACACTTACCAGCACGTGGGGTCGGTTGTGCTGATACTACACTCTGTGCTCTTTTGCACAGATTCAGGTGTCGGGCAGCAGCTGCAGTAGCGCGGGAGTTAGCTTCAGTTCAGCGAGACACCGAGGTATCCTTGCAGGCGTCCGCAGGCCCGGTGTCTCTTCTATCTTTTATTTCAGTCTGTTATCTCATGTATTTCGAGACAAACAGTTACATTTTCTTTCAAACGGTTGTATTTAGCACTCTTAGTAGTTCGTGAGTATGTGACACCAGTTCTTGGGTAGAGGTTTAAGTTGATTTTCCGCATTGTTGTTCAGATTCTTTAATTTAAGACTTCCGCTTATTTATTTTCTTCCGCTGTTTTCATGATATTACTGATAATTATTAAAAGAAGTAAATTGATTAATGCTAAAGGTAGTTAAGGGTTGGCTTGCCTAGCTCTCATCAGTAGGCGCCATCATGACTTCCGAGGGTGGGAAATCCGGGTCGTGACAGTTGCCCTATCTAGATTTTCTTATCTTTAATTATTCATTACTACATGCTATTGTAATTTTTCTTTTGGAAATGACTGTATTGGTACTATGTGCCAAAGAACAGTTACTGCTTGTAATATTTATTACTCCCAGCTATTAGTAATAATTTTAGTATCCTTAGTATTAAAAAAATACTTTACCACTGCAAGTCAACCTAGACCTAGAAGATTAACATGTCATCGTTTGCTCCAATCTGCATAGTCGTTGATGGCAATATTCAGAAAATAGGAAATTCAACTAGTATATTAACAATTCTTGTGAAAGTAAATTATCTCGATCGAGTTCTTGACAAGACACTGTACTACTAAAGTTTCAACGTTATTTCCCTCACAAATGTCGCATTAGACAACTCGTGTTGGTTACTAAAGGCAAAGGGCAATTCGGTATATAAAGCATCTTGCATTCACGTAAGATCGAGGAAGGATCGCACCCCAAAGGGTGTAATATAGACAGTGTATTCTAATGCATGCATTAATGGCCAGAGGCGGGTGTACAGTTTGGCCGCCAGGTTTATCTAAACCCAGTACTTTCAACGCAGAGCATAAATCTATGTGTAAAAATTCATTAGATGTGATGACCCGATAGGTCATCTTATAATTTAAAACCAAATTTTGTGTTTCGAGGCCTTTAAAACCTCATTTTTATCCATTCTTGATTTGCGTGCGCAGTCCGGGCGTATTTTCGGAAAGCTTCTATGTTAAAATTGATGAAAATAATAATTTTTGCCTTTAAAAGTTGATTTAGTTGACTTCGGTCAATGTTTTGGGTAAGCGGACCCGGACTCGTATTTTGACAGTCCTGGTGGGTCCGTATCGAATATGGGATCTGGGCATATGCCCGAAATCGGATTCGGAGGTCCCTAGCCCGAGTTATGAATTTTTGTTAAAAATTATAAGTCTAAAAATTTAATGGTTTTAATGAGATTGTTAATGTTTGATCTTGTTGATATCGGGTCCGTATTTTGGTTCTGAAGCCTGGTATAGGTTCAATATAATATTTAAGTCATGTCTGTGAAATTTGGTGGAGTTATTTTGACGTGATTCGGGCGTCCGGATGTGAAAATAGGAATTTTGAAGTGTTCTTGGGAAATTCATGTGATTTGGTACTAAATTCATAGTTCTAGGTGTTATTTTGGCGATTTGATCGCGCGAGCAAGTTCGTATGATATTTTTAGACATGTGTGCATGTTTGGTTTCGAGCCCCGAGGGCTCGAGTGAGTTTTGGATAGGCCACGGGGTGATTTGAAACTTAGAAAAACTGCTGCTGTTCTTCAGTCTTGTAGCAGGCCTCAAACCTCGCAAATGCGAGGTCAAGCTTAGCATTTGCGACCACTGTTTGGTTTGCATTTGTGAGCTTCTCATCGCAAGCCCTAAGTTCGAAAATGCAAACATTCCTTCACATTTGCGATAGGGACAGGGGGAAGGTAGACTTCGCATTTGCGACCAATTGATCGCATTTGCGATCAGCTCAGCTCGCAATTGCGAGCAGTTCTTCGCTTTTGCGAAGGAAGCAGGAGTGTGAGAGACCTCGTAAATGCGATGGTTTTCTCGCATTTGCGAGCTTCGCAATTGCGAAGATCGGGTCGCAAATGCGACATCTGCAGTTGTGTAAAAGGGACTTAGACGGGATTTTTCATACATTCTTCAAATTTTCAAAACCTAAAACACAAGAGGCGATTTTCCAAAGACCATTTCTTCTCCAAATCATAGGTAAGTGATTCTAAACTAGTTTATTTCAATCTTTCACTTTATTTTACAAGATTTCAACCTAAAATCTAAGATTTTCATGGTGGAATTGGGAATTTTTGGTTAGAAGCTATGGATTTCGAAATTTGGGGATTTAGACCTCAAATTAAGGTCGGATTCCAAAACCAATTATATATCCGGGCTCGGAGGTGAATGGGTAATCGGATTTTGGTCTGAATTTTGGGTTTGGACCAAGCGGGTCCGGGTGTTGACTTTTTCAAAAATAGCCTAAATTGAATTCCTTGCAATCGTGGGTAGTTCCTAAGGCTTAAATTGAATTGTTTGGTTGGTAATTTGCTAGATTCTATTGGTCCGGAGGCTTGTGTGAAGGGAAAAGGAGTGATTGAGCTTTGAGTTGGCCGTTGGAGCGAGGTAAGTGTTGTGTCTAACCTTGTCTTGAGGGATTAGGTATTGTTGCCTATTTGCTACGTGTTTGGCTGTTGAGTACAACGTATAGGTGAGGTGATGAGTACCTATGCGTTGTTGTCGAGTCATAGCATACAAGTGAGTCTTATTCTTGTAATCGTGGTATTCTTTAACCGTATTGTTCATGCTTAGACTAGTTATTCTTTATGTTGAGCAACTCTTATCATGTTTTACGGTATTTTATATTGATTGAGTATTGACTCAAAGTTGAGGTTGACATTGCGGAACTAAATGTTGAAGTGAGACTTGTTATTGATAATTCTATCTCCCTGTTATTGTTCTTGTTTTGGTGAGGCAGAGTGTAAAGCAGAAGGGTGATGTCATGCCATCTTTATATTCATTATCATGTGAGGCAGAGTGTAAACCGCGAAGGGTGATGCCGTGTCATTTCATATTCATTACCATGTGATCAAGAGTGTAAAGCACGAAGGGTGATGCCGTGCCATTTTATATTCAGGATCATCGTTTCTTTCATTTATTATAGTGAGGATGAAGTAAAAGCACGAAGGGTGATGTCGTGCACTTATTTTTGCTATCTTTAATATTTCCATTGGTGCAAAGCATGTTGTTTCCTATGTTTCTTTTCTGTTGCCATTTTCATGATCTTGTACTCCCCTCAGCATATTTTCCCCTCCCATTATTATCTGTTTAGCTTCTATTAGTTGTTATTGCTCGTATACTGTTTAACTGCACAGGTTTATGTATGTGTCTTGTCCTGCCTCGTCACTACTTCGCTGAGGTTAGGCTCGACACTTACCAGTACATGGGGTCGGTTGTACTAATACCGTACTCTGCACTTTCTGTGCAGATTTCGATACTGGACCGTGTTGACCTGAGTTAAGCTGCTGACTTCAATCCCACAGGAGACCCAAGGTAGATCTGCCGACGTTCGCAGGCCCTGGAGTCCCCTTCCAGTTATTTTAGTTTACTGTTTCATTTATTTAAAAACAGTTGTATTTTCCTTCAGCCAGTATTTGTAGTGACTCATAGAAGTTCGTGAATTGTGACACCAGATTCTGGGTAGTTGTGTATAAATATTTGGGTTATTATGAACTTCCACACTTCTTTAATCTGTTATGATATAATTGATGTTACTTACTGAATCGTTCAAGAATTAGCATATTTAATTTCTAATTTTTGGCTTGCCTAGCAACTAAAAGGTTAGGCGCCATCACGGTCCCGACGGTGGGAAATCCGGTTCGTGACAAGTTATTATCAGAGCACTAGGTTGCCTAGGTCTCACAATTCACGAATAGGCTGAGTAGAGTCAGGGGGATCCGTACGAAGACGTCTGTACTTATCTCTAGGAGGCTACAGAGTTTAGGAAAAATTTCACTTCTGTTCTTCTCTGTCGTGCGATTTTGTTCTCTCAGTGCTAATCCAACTCTTCTACTCTTGTCCTTTGCAGACAGCGAGAACACGTACAACGTCTTCAGCTGAGCAGTAGCCAGAGCCCCCAGTGGCAGCTCCTACGAGGGGCAGAGGTCGGGGCCGAGCCCGTGCTAGAAGGCGAGGCAGGGGCAGGGCTCAGCCCAAAGCTCGAGCAGCAGCACCAGTAGTAGAGCCTCAGGTGGAGTTTGATTATGAGGTTCCAGCCCAGATTGTTCTTGCCGGACCAGCTCAGGTCCCAGAGGGTTTCATCGTTACCCTCGTACTCCAAGATGCTTTGGTCCGTCTAGTGGGCCTCATGGAGAGTGTGGCCCAAATCGGTACATTTCCTGTAGCACCAACCGTCTCTCGGGCTGGAAGAGGAGCACAGACTCCTGCTACTCACACTCTGGAGGAGATGGCTCCCCAGTACCAGACTCCAGCAGCTCAGCCAGTTGGAGCAGTTCAGCCAGTTGTTGCGGTACAGGCCGCTGGTGGATCAGCTATGTCCTCCAAGAGCTTATTGAGATTGGACAAGTTACCAAGCTCTTTCCAGTTCATTACAGTGGGGCAACTTCTGATGACCCTCAGGATTATCTTGACCGCTGCCATGAGGTGCTGCGTAACATGGGGATAATGGAGACCAATGGGGTTGATTTTGTCGTGTTCCAGATGATAGGGTCCGCCAAGAGATAGTGGAATGACTTTGTGTTGACTAGACCAGCGGGGTCGCCTGCTTTGACTTGGAACCAGTTCTTTCAGATATTTCTTGAGAAGTTCCTTCCTGTTACACTAAGAGAGGACAATCGCAGGCAGTTCGAGCGACTTTTCACGGTGCTTCAGGTGGCCGTGACCCTCATATGTAGTATTCTGATCAACTAGCCTACAGTGCACCACCAGCTCCTATTAGTGCACCTTCGCTCCAGAGTTTTCAGGGAGGTTACTCAGGCCGCCAGGGTCAATTTCAGGGTTATCAGCCACATTATACTTGTGGCGATCCGAAGTAAATTGCTAAGTTTTGCCCTCGAGCATCGAGCAGTTCTCAGCATCATGGTTCTCGAGCTATGGTCCCGGCACCGGGTGTTTCACCGCCCGCTCAGCCAGCTAGAGGTAGGGTCAGACAACTAGAGGTGGAGGTCGAGGCATTAGAGGTGGAGGTCAGGCCGCTAGAGGTGGAGGCCAGCCAGACAAGGACCATCCTCGAGATGTAGTTCAGAGTGGTAGAGCCCAGCCCTGATGCTATGCTTTTCCAGCCAGGCCTGAGGTTGAGTCATCTGACGCGGTTATCACACGTATGGTTTCAGTTTGCAGTAGGGATGCCTCGGTATTATTTGATCCGGGTTCTACTTATTATTATGTGCCATCCTATTTTGCTTCATATTTGGTTGTGCCTCATGATTCTTTGATGGCTCCCGTGTATGTGTCCATACCTGTGGGGGATTCTATTATTGTAGATCGTGTCTATCGTTCGTGTATGGTCATTATTGGGGGTCTTGAGACTCGTGTAGATCTCCTACTTCTCGATATGGTTGATTTTGATGTCATTTTGGAGATGGATTGGTTGTCACCTAATCATACTATATTGGACTGTCACGCCAAGACAGTGATATTAGCCTTGCCGGGGTTGCCTCGATTAGAGTGGAGAGGGACTCCTGGTCATTCTACCAGCACGGTTGTCTCTTATATGAAGGCTCGACGTATGGTCGAGAAGGGGTGTCTAGCTTATCTAGCTTATTTCGTGATTCTAGTGCAGAGGTTCCTTCCATGGATTCCGTGCCAGTTGTTCGAGAGTTTCCAGAGGTATTTCCTATAGACCAGTCGGCGATGCCACCCGACAGGGATATTGACTTCTGTAATGACTTGATTCCGGGCACTCAGCCCACTTCTATTCCGCCATACCGCATGGCCCCGCTAGAGTTGAAAGAGTTGAAGAAGCAGTGGCAAGATTTGCTTGATAAGGGATTTATTAGACCCAGTGTCTCGCCTTGGGGTGCGCCCGTGTTATTTGTAAAGAAGAAGGATGGGTCGATGAGGATGTGCATAGATTATCGGCAGTTGAACAAAGTCACTATCAAGAACAAGTATCCATTGCCGAGGATTGATGACTTATTCGATCAGCTTCAAGGTGCCAAAATGTTTTCAAAGATCGATTTGAGCTCGGCTACCATCAGTTGAGGATTAGGGCGTCCGATGTCCCTAAGATAGCTTTTCGGACTCGGTATGGGCATTATGAGTTTCTAGTGATGTCATTTAGGCTGACAAATTCCCCAGCAGCATTCATAGATTTGATAAACCGGGTGTTCAAGCCCTATCTGGATTCCTTTGTGATTATTTTTATTGATGATATCTTGATATACTCTCGCAGCTGAGAGGAGCATGAGCAGCATCTTCGGGTCATTTTTCAGACTCTAAGAGACAGCCAGTTATATGCTATGTTTTCAAAATGCGAGTTTAGTTGAGTTCAGTTGCCTTCTTGGGTCACGGTGTATCGGCTGAGGGTATTCAGGTGGATCCTAAGAAGATTGAGGCAGTCAAGAACTGGCCTAGACCCACATCAGCTACAGAAATCCGAAGTTTCTTAGGATTGGCGGGTTATTACCGTCGGTTTGTGGAGGGGTTCTCATCTATAGCAGCCCCGTTGACCAGATTGACCTAGAAGGGTGCCCCGTTCAGATGATCGGATGAGTGTGAGATGAGCTTCCAGAAGCTCAAGATAGCTTTGACTACGGTGTCGGGATTGGTGTTACCCACAGGTTCAGGATCTTATACGGTATATTGTGATGCATCCCGAGTTGGACTTGGTACGCTGTTGATGCAAGATGGCAAGGTTATTGCTTATGCTTCGCGACAGTTGAAGGTTCACGAGAAGAATCACCCTATTCATGATCTAGAGCCGGCAGCCATTGTTCAAGCGCTGAAGATTTGGAGGCATTATTTTTACGGTGTGTCGTGTGAGGTATTTACGGATCATCGGAGTTTGCAGTACTTGTTCAAGCAGAAAGAGCTCAATTTGAGGCAGAGGAGGTGGTTGGAGCTATTGAAAGACTATGATATCACCATCTCATATCATCCCAGGAAGGCCACTGTTGTGGCCGATGCTTTGAGTAGGGAGTCAGCTAGTATGGGCAGCCTCGCGTACATCCAGCCGGTGAGAGATCGCTTGGATTACTTGTTCAGGCTTTGGCCAATCAGTTCATGAGGTTGGATATTTCTTAGCCCATTCGTGTTCTAGCTTGTACGGTTGCTCGGTCTTCATTGTTTGAGCGTATCAGGGAGCAGCAGTATGATGACCCTCATTTGCTTGTCCTTAGGGACACAGTGCGGCACGGGAATACCAAGCAGGTTACGGTTGGAGATGATGGAGTTTTGAGGATGCAGGGTCGGGTTTGTGTGCCTAATATGGATGGGCTTCGTGAGTTGATTCTAGAGGAGGCCCACAGTTCCCGGTATTCTATTCATCCGAGCGCCGCCAAGATGTATCAGGACTTGCAGCAGTATTATTGGTGGAGGAGGATGAAGAAGGATATAGTTGAATACGTAGCTCGGTGCCTAAATTTTCAGCAAGTAAAGTACGAGCATCAGAGACTTGATGGTTTGCTTTAGAAGATAGAGATTCCTGAGTGGAAGTGGAAGCGTATCACTATGGATTTCGTTGTTGGACTACCACGGACTCAGAGGAAGTTCGATGCAATTTGGGTTATTGTGGATAGACTGACCAAGCAGCGCATTTCATTCTTGTGACAGTTTTCTATTCTTCAGAGCGGTTGGCAGAGATTTACATCCGTGAGATCGTCCGCCTTCATGGTGTACCCGTTTCTATCATTTTGAATCGAGGTACGCATTTCACCTCGCACTTCTGGAGGGCAGTGCAACGTGAGTTGGGCACGCGGGTTGAGCTGAGCACAACATTTCATCCTTAGACGGACGGACAGTCCGAGCGTACCATTCAGATCTTAGAGGATATGCTCCGCGCCTGTGTTATTGACTTCGAATGTTCTTGGGATCAGTTCTTGCCGTTAGTGGAGTTTGCTTACAACAACTGCTACCAATCGAGCATTCAGATGGCCCCCTATGAGGCATTATATGGTAGACGGTGTCGATCGCCGGTTAGATGGTTTGAGCCGGGGAAGGCTCGGTTATTGGGTACAGGTTTGGTACAGGATGCCTTGGATAAGGTTAAGATCATTCAGGATAGACTTCACACAGCTCAGTCCAAGCAGAAGAGTTATGCCGGCCGTAAGGTCTGTGATGTTGCATTCATGGTCGGAGAGCGAGTGTTGCTCCGTGTGTCACCCATGAAGGGTGTAATAAGGTTTGGAAAGAAGGGTCAGTTGAGCCCTAGGTACATCGGGCCTTTTGATATCCTTAAGCGAGTGGGAGAGGTGGCCTACAGACTTGCGTTGCCACCAAGTTTATCGGCGGTACATCCAGTATTCCATGTGTCCATGCTTCGGAAGTATCATGGCGACCCATCTCACGTGTTAGACTTCAGCACCGTCCAGCTGGACAAGGAGTTGACCTACGAGGGAAGAGCCGATAGACATTTTAGACCGGTAGGTTCATCAGTTGAGATCGAAGAGTTATCCTTCAGTTCGAGTGTAGTGGAGAGGTCAGCCTATTGAGGCAGCTACTTGGGAGTCCGAGTCTGATATGCGGAGTAGATATCCCCACCCTTTTCCCAGCTCAGGTACTTTTCTATGTCCGTTCGAGGACGAACGGTTGTTTTAGAGGTGGAGAATGTGATGACCTGATAGGTTGTCTTATGATTTAATACCAAATTCTATGTTCTGAGGCCTTTAAAACCTCATTTTTATCCCTCCTCAATTTGTGTGCGCAGTCCGGGCGTGTTTCCGAAAAGCTTTTATGTTAAAAATTGATGAAAATAATAATTTTTGCCTTTAAAAGTTGATTTAGTTGACTTTGGTCAACGTTTTGGGTAAACGGACCCTGACTCATATTTTGATAGTCCCGGTGGGTCCGTATGAAAATATAGGACCTAGGCCTATGCCCCGAATCGGATTCGGAGGTCCCTAGACCGAGTTATGAATTATTGTTAAAAAAATGTAAGTCTGAAAATTTAATGGTTTCTAAGAGATTGTTAATGTTTGATCTTGTTGATATCGGGTCCGTATTTTGGTTTCGGAGCACGGTACAGGTTCAATATAATATTCAAGTCATGTCTGTGAAATTTGGTGAGAAACAGAGTTATTTTGACGCGATTCGGGCGTTTGGTTGTGAAAATAGGAATTTTGAAGTGTTCTTGGGAAATTCATATGATTTGTTGCTAAATTCGTAGTTCTAGGTGTTATTTTGGTGATTTGATCACGCGAGAAAGTTCATATGATGTTTTTAGACTTGTGTGGATGTTAGGTTTGGAGCCCTGAGGGCTCGTGTGAGTTTCGGATAGGCCACGGGGTGATTTGAAACTTAGGAACACTGCTGGTGTTCTTCAGTCTTGTAGCAGGCCTTAGACCTCGCAAATGCGAGGTCAAGCTTCGCATTTGCGACCACTGTTTGGTTCGCATTTGCGAGCTTCTCATCGCAAATGTGAAGAGAAGCTGGGCCAGTCTAAGTCACAAATACGTATAATCCTTCGCATTTGCGATAGGGACAGGGGAAGGTAGACTTCGCATTTGCGACCAATTGATCGCATTTGCGATCAACTCAGCTCGCAATTGCGAGCATTTCTTCGCTTTTGCGAAGGAAGCAGGAGTGTGAGAGACCTGCCAAATGCGATTTTTTTCTCGCATTTGCAAGCTTCGCAATGCGACATCTGCAGCTGTGTAAAAGGGACTTAGACGGGATTTTTCATCCATTCTTCAAATTTTCGAAACCTAAAACACAAGAGGCGATTTTCCAAAGACCATTTCTTCCCCATACCATAGGTAAGTGATTCTAAACTAGTTTCTTTCAATCTTTTACTTCATTTTACAATATTTCAACCTAGAATCTAAGATTTTTATGGTGGAATTGGAAATTTTTGGGTAGAAGCTAGGGATTTCGAAATTTTGGGATTTAGACGTCAAATTGATGTCGGATTCCGAAACCAGTTATATATCCGGGCTCGGGGTGAATGGGTAATCGGGTTTTGGTCCGAATTTCGGGTTTGGACCAAGCGGGCCCTGGTGTTGACTTTTGTTGACTTTTTAAAAAACGGCCTAAATTGAATTCCTTGCAATCATGGGTAGTTCCTAAGGCTTAAATTGAATTTTTTGGTTGGTGATTTGCTAGATTTTATTTTTCTGGAGGCTTGTGTGAAGGGAAAAGCGGTGATTGAGCTTTGAGTTAGCCGTTGGAGCGAGGTAAGTGTTGTGTCTAACCTTGGCTTGACGGATTATGTATTGTTGCCTATTTGCGACGTGTTTGGTTGTTGAGTACAACATATAGGTGAGGTGACGAGTACCTATGCGTTGTTGTCGAGTCATAGCATGCGAGTGAGTCTTATTCTTGTAATCGTGGTAATCGTTCATGCTTAGATTAGTTATTCTTTATGTTGAGCAACATTTATCATGTTTTATGGAATTTGATATTGATTGAGTATTGACTCAAAGTTGAGGTTGACATTGTGGAACTAAATATTGAAGTGAGACTTGTTATTGATAATTCTATCTCCCTATTGTTATTGTTCTTGTTTTGGTGAGGCAGAGTGTAAAGCACGAAGGGTGATGCCGTGCCATCTTTATATTCATTGTCCTGTGAGGAAGAGTGTAAAGCACGAAGGGTGATGTCGTGCCATTTCATATTCGTTACCATGAGAGGAAGAGTGTAAAGCACGAAGGGTGATGCCGTGCCTTTTTATGTTCACGATCATCATTTTTTTCATTTATTATGGTGAGGATGAGACTAACAGCACGAAGAGTGATGCCTTGCACTTGTTTTTGCTATGTTTAATATTTCCATTGGTGCAAAGCCTGTTGTTTGCTGTGTTTCTTTACTGTTATCATTTTCAAGATCTTGTACTCCCCTCAGCATGTTTCCCCCTTCCCATTATTATCTGTTTAGCTTCTATTAGTTGTTATTGCTCGTATACTGTTTAACTGCACATGTTTATGTATGTGTCTTGTCCTAGCGTCGTCACTACTTCGTTGAGGTTAGGCTCGACACTTACCAATACATGGGGTCGGTTGTACTGATACCGCACTGTGCACTTTTTGTGCAGATTTCGGTACTAGACTGTGTTGACCCGAGTTGAGCTACTGACTTCAATCCCGCAGGAGACCCAAGTTAGATCTGACGGCGTTCTCAGACCCTGGAGTTCCCTTCCTGTTATTTCAGTTTACTGTTTCTTTTATTCGAAAACAGTTGTATTTTCCTTCAGCCACTTTTTGTAGTGACTGATAGAAGTTCGTGAATTGTGACAACATATTCTGGGTAGTTGTGTATAAATATTTGGGTTATTATGAACTTCCGCACTTCTTTAATCTGTTATGATATAATTGATGTTACTTACTGAATCATTTAAGAGTTAGCGTATTTAATTTCTAATTATTGGCTTGCCTAGCAACTAAAAGGTTAGGCGCCATCACGGTCCCGACGGTGGAAAATCCGGATCGTGACATCAGAATTGCAACAATGATAGGTCAGAACCCATAACTTTAAAAATTAAATAGATTCAATGTTAAAAATATATGTGTAAAAATTCATTAGAATTGCAACAATGATAGGTCAGAACCCATAACTTTAAAAATTAAATAGATTCAATGTTAAAAATCCTAAAAGTTGAACCCATAGAATCTAAGTTCGGGATCCGCCTCTGTTAATGGCTGCTTCCGCAGCTCGAACCCGTGACCTATAGGTCACGCAGAGATAACTTTATCGTTACTCCAAGACACCCCTTCCAAAATAGGGATGCAACACGAGGACTTCCCTGGGGTCGCCTATCTTATTGGTTATTACAACAACAACAACAATGACCTAGTAATGGGGATGATAGTGTGTACGTACACCTCACCTATCTTGTTGGTTATTGTTTATGTTAAATAATGGATGCGAGACATAATTAGTGTAATCATTTCATCCATAACAAGCAAGAAATATTAATTAGATAGCCGTATAAACATATATAAAAGTAGTGTTTAGTTGCATATTATGAAAAAATTGGAGGATAAGTTCCTTCATGATAGAACCCCCAAAACCCCTATTTTCCATTATTCTTCTTTCGGCTGAATCCTATATTGTTGCACTTCTTTTCCACTTGAGCAATATTAAAGAGCTTATCAAGAATTAATGTCAACGTATATTGTATTAAGAGTAAATAATATCATCCACCAAATAAGGCAAAAAGTAACAAGAGTGGACTTTTAATATATTTAATACCAATTTAACACTTTTCAGTTTGTTGGGTCATTTTCCTTTGGAATTCAATAATGTTTCTTTTGTTTAACATAGTGGAATCCTGTGGAATCCAGAAGGATTAATAAAGTAAGCTTTATTAATGTAAAAAAAGTTTACTCTATGTAGTTTAATATGTGATATCGGTCAATTATTATATCAATTATCAAATTATCAATTAATATTTATTATTATAGAAATTTACCTATATTAATTATCTTATAAATGACGTGTTTATATATTTTTTGTATACTGTTTATGTTTAAAACCTAAACTTATATTTAAATAAATGGAATCTTGTGGAGTAGGAAGAGGTAGTCTTTTCTATATTCTTAATTTACTTCAAAATGGAAGTCATCGACGAGACAATTCAGTAGTTCGAAAGGCCAAAATTGATTCAACTATAATGTCACTGAGTTATAAATTTTAATGATCAATTGTTTATTTATCTTAGGCTTTTCTAATCATGTATTGATATACACATAAAAATTCACTCAAGAAACTAACAAACTTTTAGAGATATATAATTTAATAATACCAATATATAAGTTTAAACAATCCCTTGTGGGAATTCTTTCTCCGTTCCTATAACTCTAGGGTTCTAAATGTTACTATAAGGACAATTAAAAATTCATTATAGCTTCACATTGATAGCTGAAAAATTAGAAGCCTACATATAAGGTGTAGGAATCTCTTAATAATATGAGTCTTGTTGGAGAAATCATGCAAGCTAGGCCCAAAGCGAACAATATCATACTATGTTTAGAGTATCTTTGGATTGATTTAGCTTATTAACTGGTATCAAAGCCTAGGTTCGACATGACGAATATGGCGATAGCTGAGTGATGGTGCGGGGCTCAATTTGCTTACCCTTACGAGCTTGGAGACGCGCACACAAGAAGAAGCTAGTTGCGGGCTTGGTTGTCATAATACTCTAACAATAGAGTGGCACACAGTAAATCTCGGAAATTGATCCACGGATCGTGATAATAGGCCATATGGAACTTAGTTCACTCGTGGATAGTGATAATGGGTCATGTGTAACTTAGTTCGAGGGGAAGATTGTTGGGTGTGCGAACAAAAGTTCCACATTGGTAGCTGAAAAGATTGGGAGCCTACATATAAGGTGTCAAGATCTCTTAATAGTGTGAGGCCTTTTGGCAAAAACGTAAAAATTGTGTGGGGTAGCCGCTTTTTAAAGTGGTATTTACTTTTTAACAAGCATTTTTAATGCTTAGCAATAGTAGCCACTAGTCTAATAAAATTAATATGAAAGACTGTGTTACCCTTTCTTCTATCTCTTTTCCTTCCCAAACCCTCTATCAAGTCCGGGTATACCAATAATGGAGATAACGTCTAACTTGTCCTGACAACTATCAAATTCTTCCTACTCCCAATCAAATCAAAAAGTCTTGTTCCTGTGAACATATACTGCCCTTTCTTTTTCAACGCATTTTCGTAATCATACCCCAAAACAATATAAAGTATCTATCAATTATTATTCCCAATTTTGCTTTTAATAATAATTTCGATAATTGTAATCTTGATGTTTTTGGCGAGGCAAATACAGTCAGTGCAATTCAAGGTGTTAACGGGTTATACAAAATGCATAGCAGAAGACATAAAGAGTCGAGGTTGTGGTAGTTGCTTGGTCTTGAACTTAGAGTTAGAGGTTCAAAAATTAAGGACACTCGGTCCTTAACTTAGAATTACAAGCACAGAAATTAAGGACAGATAGTCCTTAACTTAGAGTTACAAGCACAAAAATTAAGGATAGGTAGTTCTGAACTTTGAGTTCCAAGATCAAAAGTTAAGACATGTAGTCCTGAACTTAGAGTTACAAGTTCAAAAGTTAAGGACAGGTAGTCCTAAACTTAGAGTTACAAGTTCAAAAACTAAGGACAAGTAGTCCTTAACTCAGACTTACAAGCTCATAAATTAAGGACGGCTAGTCCTGAACTTACATTAACAAGCTCATAAGTTAAGGACACTTGGTCCTAAAATTAGAGTTACAAGTTCAAAAACTAAGGACAAGTAGTCTTTAACTTAGACTTACAAGCTCATAAATTAAGGACAACTAGTCCTCAACTTACATTAACAAGCTCGTAAGTTAAGGACACTTGGTCCTGAACTTAGAGTTGGAAGTTCAAAAATTAAGGACACTTGGTCCTTAACATAGAGTTACAAGCACAGAAATTAAGGACAAGTAGTCCTTAACTTAGAGTTACAGGCACATAAATTAAGGACAGGTGTCGCGCCCCCTTTTGCTACCTTTTGACGGGGAAATTCGGGTTTCAACATCCATGGGGGAACAACTCGTTTCCTATTGAGAATTGGGTATTCGAAGAGTCGCCACCTAACGGATTATGGTGCGTTAGGGCACCTAGAGTAATTAACTCATGTAACTAGTTTGCATTACCAGAGATTAGGGTAATGGCTCAAAATAACCTAGAGGGGAAGGTGTTAGGCACCCCTCGCGGTCCACAACGGTGGGTCCCGGCCGAACTTATACTTACGAATTAGTCCTTTGAATAGTAGACAGTTTTAACACATAGTTGCAAATAAGGGGGCAGGTCTTGGACATTATATGACTCAAATAAAGGAAAGACTTGAACAAATTGCGTACATATAGAAAAGTAAAGTTTAAGCAAAGGGAATTTGGGAAGGACGGGTCCTAGGTTGGTTAGCCTACAGGATCACCCAACGCAACGCCCGGTAAACACTCCTCAATGAGGGGCTACACGTGACATTAACGCGTAGTCATCATATCCTTTTCTACACATTATCCCACCCCTTAGGGGTTATCCAGCGAGTTTTTATTTAACGAACTCTAAGCGTGTTGTTACCCATCCCTTCCTTGTGGTCCCAGAGGAGTTTAGGACCTCTAAATCTGGGCAGTTCTAGACAAACCCTAAGGTGTTTTAAAAGGAGAAAATTCTAGGCGACAGCCAAGAACACATAGGACTTAACAGATAAATACAGAAAGAAGTAGTTAAGAGGCCCAGGTTTACCTCCACAAGTAATGCACATAAGCAGAACATCTCAAACACAAACAAGAGCAGTTTTATTATAGAAAAGACCTAAACAGGATATCTAAGTGGATGTCAATGCACAGAAATATGCAACTTTGTTTTTTATAAACTCGATACTAAGGTCCTAATCAGTTTTCCTACTGATTTTAAACCTGTAAGTCATTAAGCAGTAAACACAAACGAAAACAGTTCTCCAATTTTAAACAGATTGATTACCTAAGGCTTACCTAGGCGTGAGATCATGCATAATAGTTGCAGAATCATTAACAGTTCAAGAGTTGTTTCTTGCCTAAAGCATGCTGAGAACAGGGATTGTTACCAGTTTTATTTGAAACAAGACGATCACATGTGAGACTGTTTTTACATGCTTTCATAATCAGTAGTTTAACTAGGTGTGGCTAAGCAAATGCAAACAGAGTGCCTAATACATGATATCTAAATGCACAGAAAAGACAATTTTTATGACAATGATCTTTAAATTAACAGAATTCCTAAAGCATGATCTCTAAATGCACAAAAAGAGTTACAGAATTGTTAAGACGTGATTTCAGGATGTGCAGGAGTAACAGCTTTTATGTTAATGTTGTTTATTAACCTAGGGGCAGGATTTCTAAGTGATAAACATGTATTGGTGTCAAATGAGATGCTGAAGCAGTATACGTGAAACCTAAGAGCATGATATCTAGTGCATGACACGATTGAATGTATTGGTCCTAAAGCAGGGATTATAATGCAAGTATAAATAAGGTAAAACCTATAACATGCTTTCTACCCCAATGATATTGATAGAAATATATAACTACCCTCCCCAATTCACTAGTCATCCCCAATATTCGTTTACAAATAATTATTACTGACCATCTGAATAAATTACATAAATAGATAAAGGAAAAGAAGAAGTTACACTATAGAGAGCCTGAAGCAGGCCCAAATATACCAAACTGTCCATAGCCTCATACGCCAAAGTTTCATAGCCTTTCTTATGTCCGGGTGTGTCAGAGTTCCCTAAGGACCTCAAGGATCCCGGGCAGTGCTCACACCCAGACTTCATAACAAGAACTGAGTAAGTGCAGTGTGGAAGAGCCAGCTCCAGTGCATCAGAGTTCAGAGGGATCTCACAGGGATCCCAAGGCTGTCACACACTGGAGGAGCAGAACTTAAGGACCTAAGAGTAGAGTGAGAGTGCTTGACATAGTTTTGAAAAGGTTTTAATAGGAAAGCAGTATTTGAAAAAGTCTTAGTTGAAGTAGTTTTATAAAATAGGAGAATTTTTAAGTAAAACAAATTTTGATAAGAGTTGTGTAATCATACAAACAGCAGATCAAACATAGAGCCAAAACAGGTTCAACAACAATCAAATAACAACCCTTCACATAGGGGTAATTGGGGCTAAGAACACATAATACACGTAAACAGAAGTCTTTGCAATTAAGGGGGTAGCTAATAGTGCAAACGGTAAGACATGGATTCAGGGGTGCTAATTAGAATATAGTTATAGAATCAGAGGTGCTTTAGGGATTTCATGGGATTGGGGATAGCTAATGATACAATACAGTAATAATTTCAGAACCAACATAGAATCAGACAACTTAGGGTAACAAAAATTGCTTTGCAAAGAAAGGTTCATACTAGAGACTAAATAGCAAGTAAACCAACATTCAAAAACAGGGTAGAGTCAAATTTAGACAGACTACAAGTTCATAAGACATGCTGAACCTAGAAGGGGTAGGACATAACTAACAGGCTAGGTGAAGCAATAGGTCAATTACATGTTGAACAACAAAACAATAGATAGAAACAGATTAGGAATATGATAAACTGAAGCAGTAGGAAACACATTGGTTTGAGAGCTTGAATTTAAAATCAGAACATACCAGTAAAGAGAGTAAACACAAGGTGAAGAACAGGAGAGTGTAATAATTAGCCTTAGCTTGTAGCCGGCTAATTTAGTAACAAAAGAAAGCAGAAGAGCTTTTGAGTGTATGAGAGATGTGAATTAATGTGAGTCCGTGTGTCTGTAAGACTGTAGAAGAGAGCAATATATATAGTAGTTTGAAAGCTAGGTAAATAAGGTAAGAACCAAAATAGTTCAGTAATTATAGAACTCAGAGTAATATCAGTCCAAGTCTTTCCTTAAATAAGGGAATTAGTTCAAACGGTAAAGAGCAGGTGACAAGTAAGGAAAGAAATCATACATAGCTGGAGTATAACAAAATAAGGAAAGACTTCAAATAGTGCAAGTATAGAACATGTAATTAGGGCTAGGTTCAGAAAGTCCTAATTAAGGAAACAACATTAAGAATCAGTAAATAATATAGTCAACCACATAATAAGGCAAGAAGACAATTTAGAAGTCGGAAATCAACACAGAATATCATCACATGAAATCAGTAAAGGGTATCAATCACAGGAAATCAGGGATTCAAATAAAAGTAGTACTGATTAAGGGAAATTAATATAAATTTCTGTGAATAAACAAAAATAGACATAATATAGGCAAGAAGAATCAAGTCAGAAACCCTAATAAGCAAAATAGGGTAAAATTATGGAGGCTCAAAACATATTCATGAGAAACAAATATTCAGACGAATCGAATGAACAAATCAGCAAAGACAGACTCAGGATTGTAACATAGTGTGAAAACTAGTGTTTTAACATAACAAAATATGATTAAAAAGCAATTTTAATTGAAAGTCATTTAAACATATGAGAATTAGAGAACAACATTAAAAGACCAGAGATATGTTTTGAAGAAAAGTTCCAGAAACCCTAAGGGGAAAATAAAGCGACACTTTAAGAAATCGAAAGGTTTTTCATAAAACAAACGAAAATAGTTCAGAAAAACCTCAGATCTGTTACAGATCTAAGAGGTACAGGAGAAGAGATTAGGGTTTTCTAGAAAAATAACTCATAAATGGAGAGATCGGCTTAGAAAACCCATAGGTTTAGCCGGAAAATAAAAGATCTTACTCAATCGGGCCATGGTGGCCTGAGAATGGTGAGGACAAGCCCAGGGGTGAGTGAACGGCCACTGGTCCCTTGAGGACCTCAGGATAGCAAGAGTTCCGGTCATGGGTAGGGAGCCATTAGGGCTAGGAGTGGTGGTGAACCACCATAATCAACGGCGAGCAAGCAACGGCGAGTGGAAGCCATGGTTAGGGTAGAGGGAGCTTGAGAGAGAATGAGAGGAGTGACGGCGGATGAGGATGAGAGAATGAGGGTTTGGGGGGTAGGTCGTTTAGGTTAAATTAGGTAAGAACGAATCTGGGTCGTTGATCAAAATTGATCAATGGCCAAGATTTAATCAGATTTTTCGGGTAGATATAGGAATTGGGCTTGGGGTATTGGGCTAAGTATGATTAGGTGTTTGGGCTGGTCTAATTAGGCTAAAATTGAAATAGGATAGGCTATTTGTTAAATGCCCAATTCAAATTAGCTAAAATAATTTATAAAATAGCTAACAATTATAAAAATGAATTTCATGCATAGAAAATAGTTTAAAATGATTATTTAGTATTTAAAAATATAAATGACTAATTTCTGGTGAAAAATAGCATAAAATTATATGTATGGACTATAATTGCAAAGTTATTGCAATTATAACCAAAAGGTGCCAAATTGGCTATTTATGGAATAATTTGACCTCGGTAGGACCATAAAAAAATAAATTAAATCAAGAAATGCTTTTGAAACAAATAAATGATGCAGGTTCCCATTGGACTATGAAAGCTGTCCTCGGACGGTTAGGGATGACGTCCTTAGACAATGACATCCTGGGCCATGAATTGTTTAACGAGTGATTCGCAGGCCATGAAATGACATTCTCGGGCCATGAAAAATGGTTCCTCCGAACCATGACGCCTTTGAATAATGATATGCAAATTTGAGGGATCCTCAGGCCATGGCATGGTGTCTTCTGGCTATGAGGATGATGCCTTTTAGACTGTGACGCCTTTGGATAGATTGGCGATATTTCAACCCATGATATGCAATAACATGATGTTAACAAGACAGGGCTCAGTCTTCTAAAATGGAGGGCAGAGCTTAGCCCGATCGAAAAGCAAATAAATAGTACTAGAAATAGAGCAGTATTTGTGCAAAAAGGGATAGTGCTTAGTCCCATGCGAATGTGGAGGCAGGGAATAGCCTCGTGCAGATGTGGAGGCACGTATTAGCCTCATGCAAGTATGGAGGCAAGGATTAGCCTTATGCAGATATGGAGGCAAGGATTAGCCTCATGCAAATATGGAGGCAAGGATTAGCCTCATGCAAATAGGGAGGCAGGGATTAGCCTCATACAAATATGGAGGCAAGGATTAGCCTCACGCAAGTATGGAGGCAAGGATTAGCCTCATGCAAGTAGGGAGGCAGGGATTAGCCTCATACAGATATGGAGGAAAGGATTAGCCTCATGCAGACGGGGAGGCAAGGATTAGCCTCATGCAGATATGGAGGCAAGGATTAGCCTCATGCAAATAGGGAGGCAAGGATTAGCCTCATGCAGATATGGAGGCAAGGATTAGCCTCATGTAAATAGGGAGGCAGCCTAATCGGAGTACGTTTATCCCTCCGTCCCTAATCGGAGTAGCAAATAGGGAGGCAGGGATTAGCCTCATGCAGATAGGGAGGCAGGGACTAGCCTCATGCAAATTGGGAGGCAGGGATTAGCCTCATACAAATGGGGAGGCAAGGATTAGCCTCATACACATATTGAGGCAAGGATTGGCCTCATGTAGACGGGGAGGAAAGGATTAGCCTTATGCAGATATGGAGGCAAGGATTATCCTCATGCAAATAGGTAGGCAAGGATTAGCCTCATGCAGATATGGAGGCAAAGATTAGCCTCATGCAAATAGGGAGACAAGGATTAGCCTCATGCAGATATGGAGGCAAGGATTAGTCTTATGCAAATAGGGAAGCAAGGATTAGCCTCATGCAAATGGGGAGGCAGGGATTAGCCTCATGCAAATAGAGAGGCAGGGACTAGCCTCATGCAGAGGGCAAGTAGTAAGTAATCTTGCTGGAGATGTATATTCGTTGTCTGATGGCCTGATTGATAGTAATCTTGCTGCGTGCATATATTTGCGGATGTTATCGTTACGTCAGATGTGCATGCGTTCAAAGAAAAATTGTAAGTTCTGTGAGGGGGAGGTTGGTTCGTGCTTCGTCTGCTGGCCTTGCTCTGCTCCGTTCCGAAAGCTCTTTCGAGTTCCCCTAGGTAACACCTGACTGTTATGGAAATAGAATTTTTGAAAAATATGCACTTGTTGATAAAAATAGAGTTATTTTAGAAATATTGATACATTTAGATGAACTAGTGACTGTAACACATCTCAAAGGCATTGCAGCTCTCTTATGTCAGAATTTTGAAGGCCCTCCTCAAAATTCTGACTTTCCGGCATGCGATGGCGTCGGCTGGACTTGCTCCGGAATTTTGAAGGTCCTCCTCAAAATTCTGCCCCAGTTTCCGATCTTGGGGGAAATGGAAATTTTATTATGATATGACCGAACCCATAAGGCTGCCTACGTATCCCCTCTTAAACGTGAATCAGGTCAAGCGTAGTTCAATTACATCAAATGAGGAAATGCAAAATATCTAAGCATAATATCTCTTGACTGCGTCGGAATTGATTGGTTTTGGCAAGATTTCTCCATCCATTTCTGCAAGTATGAGTGCTCCTCTTGTTAGCACCCTGTGAACCATGTACAGACCTTGCCAGTTGGGAGAGAATTTCCCTTTGGCTTCATCTTGATGTGGGAAGATCTTCTTCCGCACCAGCTATCCCTGTGCAAATTGTCTCAGTTTGACCCTTTTGTTGAAAGCTCTGCACATTCTATTTTCATAATGTTGACTGTGACACACTGCGTTCATCCTTTTACCATCGATAAGGGCTAATTGTTCATAGCGACTTTTACCTACTCTGCATCGCTGAGTTCAGCTTCCTGTATGACTCTTAGAGAAGGAATCTCTACCTCGGCTGGGATGACAGCCTCGGTACCATAAACCAGCATATAGGGAGTTGCTCCGGTTGATGTGCAAACTGTAGTGCGGTATCCCAATAAAGAAAAAGGTAGCTTCCTTAATATCTTCTTGATGTTTTTGTTGGTGGCTTCTACGGCTCCATTCATCTGAGGTCTGTAGGCTGTGGAATTCTTGTGCTTGATTTTGAAAGTTTCACACATAGATTTCATCAGATCACTGCTGAGGTTGGCGGCATTATCAGTAACAATAGACTCAGGAACTCCGAATCGGCAAACAATATGGTCTTTGACATAGTCTATGACGAATTTCTTGGTTACAGCTTTGTAAGATGCAACCTCTACCCATTTTGTGAAGTAGTCAATGGCTACCAGAATAAACCTGTGTCCGTTTGAAGCAGTGGCTCAATCGGACCAATGACATCCATTCCCCAGGCAGCAAAAGGCCAACGTGAGCTTGTTATGTTGAGCTCATTTGGTGGTATTTTTATCATATCGGCATGCACTTGACATTGGTATCATTTACGAACACACTGAACACAATCGGTTTCCATGGTCATCCAAAAGTAACCGGCCCTGAGTATCTTCTTAGCCAAGACAAATCCATTCATGTGCGGGCCACAGGTCCCAGCATGTACCTCCTCAAGTAGCTTAGAAGCTTCTTTTGCGTAGACACATCTTAGCAATCCTAAATTAGGAGTTCTCCTGTACAACTTTCCTCCGCTGTGGAAGAAGTGATTGGACAATCTCCGAAGTGTGTGCTTCTGAGTGTGATTTGCATGCTCTGGATATTCTCCCTTCGACAAATACTCATTGATGTCATGGAACCAAGGCTTTCCATCTGTTTCTTCTTCAACATGAGCATAATACGCCGGTTGATTATGGATCCTCACAGGAATGGGATAAATATAATTCTTGTCTGGATGTTGTATCATAGATGACAAGGTTGTCAATGCGTCGGCAAACTCATTCTGAATTCTGGGTACATACCGAAACTCTATCTTGGTGAACCTCTTTCTCAATTCCTGCACATGGTGCAGATATGGTAATATCTTGGAATTTTTGGTGGCCCACTCTCCTTGTACCTGGTGCAAAAGCAAATCCGAATCACCGATCACTAGCAGCTCCTGAATGTTCATGTCGATTGCCATGTTGAGTCCTAATATGCAGGCTTCATACTCTGCCATGTTGTTAGTGCATGGAAATTTGAGTTTAGCAGATACCGGATAATGTTGACCTGTTTCTAATACCAAAACTGCCCCAATGCCCACTCCTTTGAAATTTGCGGCTCCGTAAAAAAACATCCTCCAACCATCATATGCTTCAATAACGTCTTCTCCTACGAATGATACCTCTTCATCAGGAAAATACATTTTCAAGAGTTCGTATTCTCCTCCCACCGGATTCTCAGCAAGATGATCCGCTAATGCTTGTCCTTTGACCGCCTTTTGAGTTACGTAGACGATATCGAACTCACTCAACAGTATCTGCCATTTGCCCAATTTTCCGGTCGGCATGAGTTTCTGAAATATATAATTCAAAGGATCCATCCTGGATATGAGGTATGTGGTGTAGGCACAGAAGTAATGCCTCAACTTCTGGGCCATCCAGGTCAAAGCACAGCAAGTACGTTCTAGCAGAGAGTACCGTGCTTCGTAAGGTGTGAACTTCTTACTCAAGTAGTATATGGCTTGCTCCATTCTCCTTGTGTCTTCATGTTTTCCCATAACACACCCGAAGGCTCCATCCAATACAGATAGATAGAGCAGCAAAGGTCGTCCTGTCTCTGGCGGGACCAGGACGGGTTGTGTGGACAGGTACTCCTTGATTTTGTCAAAAGCTTTCTGACAATCTCCGGTCCAGCTTGTCTCGGCATCTTTCCTCAGCATCTTGAAGATGGGTTCACATATGACTGTGGACTATGCTATGAAGCGACATATATAATTGAGACACCCTAGGAAGCTCATCACGTCCTTTTTGCTCCTAGGCGGTGGTAACTCCTGAATAGCCTTGACTTTTGATGGATCTAGCTCGATCCCTTGATGGCTGACAATGAACCCCAATAACTTTCCTGCGGGAACCCCGAAGGCACATTTGGCAGGGTTCAGTTTCAAGTTGTACCTCCTTAGTCTATTGAAGAACTTTCTCAAGTCTGTTATGTGGTTCGCGGCCCTCTTGGATTTGATGATGACGTCGTCCACGTATACCTCTATCTCCTTGTGTATCATATCATGGATGATGGTTTTCATGGCTCTCATATAGGTAGCCCCAGCATTCTTTAGACCAAATGGCATCATCTTGTAACAGTACACCCCCATGGTGTAATAAAGGCTATTTTCTCCGCGTCCTCTTCGTCCATCCAAATCTGGTGATAACCCGCGATGCAATCTACAAAAGATTGGAGTTCATGCTTGGCGCAATTATCGATCAGGATGTGTATGTTTGGCAGTGGAAAGTCGTCTTTGGTACTCACTTTGTTTAATTCCCGATAGTCAACACATACTCTGACTTTCCCATCTTTCTTCGGAACTGGCACAATGTTGGCTAACCAGGTTGGGTACTCAACCACCCTGAGAACTTTGGCTTTGATCTGCTTGGTAACTTCCTCCTTGATTTTTAGGCTCATGTCTGGTTTGAACTTTCTGAGTTTCTGCTTCACCGGCGGGCACATTGGATTGGTAGGTAACTTGTGAGCCACTATGGACGTGCTCAAACCTGTCATCTCATCATATGACCATGCGAAAATGTCCTCATATTCTTTTAGGAAATGGATGTACTCTTCCTTCTCTGTTGGTGATAAGTGAATGCTGATGCAAGTCTCCTTGACGGTCTCGGCAACCCCCAGGTTTACTGCTTCGATTTCGTCCACGTTGGACTTAGGCTTATTCTCAAATTTTTCCGCCTCTCTGACAACTTCCTCGGGTATCTCGTCTTCCTCATCCGATCACTATCCTCATGTTGCGTTGCCTCATTACATGTCACAGTCACAGTCACCGGTTCATTACGAAAAGTAATAATAACGCTGTAGAAAGAAAAGTGTAGAAAATAGTAATGAATAATAGAGTAAACGTATTTGATTAAAATTAAACAACATCCAGGCTAACACGGCTCGATGAATTGAGCATTTATTTTGAAACAATACAAGTCTTTGAAAACAAAGTTATTGAAAATTTTAAATGCCTAAAATGGCTATAAAAATATAATCTGCCCAACTACCAGGGACTCGGCGGGTACGGGATGGTGTTGCAGTTCAGTTCCTAAGAACGGCTCCTCTCTCCAAAATCCGAATAGTGAGGCCTTCTTCCTCCTCCTCCTCCTCCTCAATTACGACACTATTGTCCATGTCTTCATCTTCCAAGAACAGATTCTTCAACCCAGCTAATGCTTCCTCTTCGGCAGTTCCCCATATTGTATCATCTTGGTGAAAGGTTTGATCCAGACGTGGCACTGGTTGTTCAAGAGGGTAGTATGGTCCGCGCCATGGAGGCGACCAATCATTGTACTCTTGCCACATGTATTGATACTCGAGCCCAAAGGTAGTACCATGACCCTTCAACTGTATCGGCTTAGTGATACCTTGGAGATTTTTCCCAAGCCCCTTGCCGGGTTCATACCCAGACCATCCTAGTATGCTTTCTATCTTATTGCTCCACCATTTGTCCTTCTCGATGATGTTGACGCGTTCAATGTGATGATAGGTTTCCCCTCCTAGCCTTCTCCTATTTCTAATAACTAGGAGGGTTTGACTGGTGTAAATGGGGTTACTCCCATCTCCATGAATGATCACCTCCTGACGATTCCATTCGAACTTTACGGCTTGATGTAGTGTGGAAGTCACGGCTCCAGGAGCATGGATCCATGGTCGGCCCAACAGAATATTATATGAGGCTAGTATGTCGAGCACCTGAAACTCGACGTCGAACCAAGTTGGCCTCATTTGCAAGCAAAGGTTGATTTCCCCGATCGTGGCCCTTTGAGACCCATCGAAAGCTTTCACATTCATGCTTCCTGTATGTATTTCATGAAATCCTTTGTCTAATCATTTCAGAGTGTCCAGCGGGCAAATATTGAGGCTCGAACCTCCGTCAACCAAAACCCTGGCGATGAAGTAGTCTTCACATCGCACTATAGTATGCAGTGCCCTATTGTGATTCAGACCCTCAGGTGGTAACTCATCCTCGTGGAAAGTGATCCTGTGGCTTTCTAACACTTGTCCTACCATATTAGAGATCTCTCTGCTGGTGATGTTATTGGGCACATAGGGTTCGCTCAACACTTTCATCAAAGCATTTTTGTGCGCCTCTGAATTTTGCAACACTGACAAGATGGATATCTGAGCTGGGGTTTTTTTCAAATGAATCAGTGACGGAATACTCCTTTGCTTGTACTTTCCTCCAAAGGTCATCTGGCCCTGTTTCAATGACAGGCTGCTTGGCAGTGGCATCCTTACTTGGTCCTCCCAGGTGCTCAGGGGTATAGATTATCCTGGTCCTAGTCATTCCTTGTGTGGCATCGGATTCCTCCATCTTTGCCTTTCCTTTGCGTCTATCTTCGCCAACATAGTCCCAAGGTATCGCTTTTGAGTGGAAAAGAGGTGTAGTTGATACTGTCACTGTGAACGGTGTGACCACTTCTACTTCAAAGGAGTAGGGGTGGCTGCGAGTGGAGCCACCTTTACCTCGAATGGAACTGATGTGGCTACCTCAACCTCGACTGGTGACTGAGTCTGTACCACAATTAGGGTAAGAGTGGCTGAAGGTTTGAAGTCATCACCTTCCCGAATAAGCCCAATTGAACTCTCAGGGTCCCATTCTTCATTCGTCTCTATCACATGTATTCCACTACCTCTATGATCAGGGAGAGGGTTGTTGTGAACATTGGGTGCGGCCTCCTTTGCCTGTATAACTTTGTTATCAGTCAACGTCTAGATCTTGTCTTTCAATGCTCGACATTCGTCTGTCGTATGCCCCTTCATACCGGAATGGTACGCACAAGTTTTGTTAGGATTGACCAACTGGGATGGATTCTCTAATGCCACAGCAGGAATAGGAGTGACGTAACCCGTGGCTTTCAACTACAACTGGTCGATAGGCTCAGCAATGGCGGTGTACTGTTTGGGTGGCTTGCGGTCAAAATTGGGTCTTGGTCTTGGATAATTCAGGCGGGTTGGAGGTGACTGGAAATGGGATGGTTGGGAGTTATTGGTATGATAGATAGTACCTGGTTGGGAATATCTGGGAGATGATGGTTGATATGTGGGTGGTGGTGCTTGGTATGTGGATGGAGGTGTTTGATATGTAAGTGGAGGGGTTTGATAGGTAAGTGGAGATTTCGGGCCCTGAGCCACCATTACTGGCCCAACGTCTTTCTTCTTCGATATGCCGCCTGATTGCAATGCCTTATTTGTGGCCTGTAACGCCTCAAAATTCGTTACCATCCCGCTTTTGATGTCTTCCTCAATTCTTTCCCCAAGTTTAATGATATCGGAGAATTTATGGTTTTCAATAACCATCAACCTTTCGTACTATTGCGGGTCTTGTGCCCTGACGAAGAACTTGTTCATCTGTTCTTCATCCAAAGATGGCCTAACTTTGGCCGCTTCCGACCTCCAGCGGGTAGCATACTCGCGGAAAGTCTCAGTGGATTTCTTCTTGAGATTCTGGATGTACAAGACATCGGGTGCATTTTCCGTGTTGAACCTGGATTGGTCCATGAAATCTGATGCCATACCTACCCAATCGATCCATTTCATGGGATCCTGGCTAATGTACCAGGACAAAGCATCACCAGTAAGACTCCTCATGAAGAGTTTCATCCGGATTTTCTCGTCCTTTCCGACTCCGACAAGCTTGTCGCAATACGTCCTTAGATGGACTTTAGGATCACCTGTGCCGTCAAACATCTCGAATTTGGGAGGATTGTACCCCTCAAGTAGTTCCACATCTGGATGTATGCATAAGTCTTCATAGTTCAACCCTTCTATTCCTTTGCCGCCTTCGACACCCTGAACCCGGCTTGTCAATTTCTTAAGTTTTTCAGTTATGTTTGTAATGAGTTGGTCTTTCTCTGATGATTCTGGTGGATAGGAAGTGGGCTGAGTAGAGCGAGGTATGGTCTCCACATATATTGGGTTGTTCTGATGAGTGCCAGGGACTTGGGCGTAGTGATGGTTGTTGCTTGAGTTTTGAGGGTCGGGGATGGGTTGTGGTGTGTTTTGGGGAGTGTGGTAAGTGGCGGTTGGTGGGTATTAGATTGATTGGTGGTGGTGTTGTGGTGGGCTTGGTATTGGTAAGGGATTGAGATTTTGAGGTGGGGTTGTGTATTGCTGTGGTGCAGGAGGGTTTTGCGGATGTTGGCTTGGTGTGTTTTGGGGAGGTACCGGGTTCTTTGTGTTTTGATGATTGATGTCGGGGACATTCAGGGTGAGTGATAAATTCGCTAAGTTGCGAACCTGCTCTAGCTCTCCTTGTAGCTCCAGTATCTTTTGTTCCAATCTCAAAACTAGATCATTTGGTGCCGGCGTACTCCGACAGTCTGAAGTTTCTGCGTTCTCAACATTCTCCTTTCGAATACCACTGAAGTCATCCATTTTTGTTTTTTCCTTTGCCTTTTGTATTTTCTGGAGGAGGAGGAGGTGGAGGGCCTCTAGATCTAATATGATACACTGACGATGCAAGTATGAGTGAACCAACCTAAGGGGATGGGAATAATCAAAATAAGGAAAAGCAAAAAGGTAACAAGTTAGTAAGGATTTTGAAGTGTTGCAGTATTTAAACACATATTGCGGGAATGTAAATTCGCGTCCTAATTTAGGAGCCTTGTTGTGCCCGAGGTAGGCCGGTAGGCCTAGCGACAAATAGATTTGGAGAACTTTAGATGCCAACAAATGCCTTATTTCATAATATAAAAATAGACGAATCCCAAAACGACACTTAAGATAATAGAAAAAGATAAGTCACTACTGGCACTTGGCCTTATTACATTTTAGGAAAGCAAATAAATCTAGCCTATTTGGTCCCAGAAGGACCTTCCCCATATTCGATCTTCCTGACTCCATCATATAGGTCCCCCAGCTCGCGCAGACCCAGCAGCAAGTAAGCTCTGGCCAGATGTCCTCCTGCAGCTCCTTCAACGTCTGGCAATCCTAAATCCTCTTTATGACTTTACCTTCCACCTCCACTATTCCTCGCTCCAGATATTCCAGTTTCCTGTTGGAAGTGACTACCATTTCTTTCCATTCTTCGATCAACCTTACATTCCTCTCATGTATTTCCCGGTGCTAATTTTAAGAGTCGTGGACCCTCTTGCGTAGCCTGTTGTACTTGACTTGAGCTTCAGCTTCTTCGTCTATGATTCTATTCCGTCGACTGGCCCCTGGCATCACCATTCCTTTTAGATTGTCTTCTAGCCATGCCGGGTAGAGAGGTTCGCACCCTGCATGATACCTGTCTGGCTTAATGGTGTTCTTTTCCACAATGATCTTATAGTGCCACATGTGCTGAGCTTGGCATTTGTAAGGGACGTCGTCATCTTGAAAGTCTGCTCTGAAATGACTCATCTTGGCAGCCCTTGGTACAACCTGTTTCCTGCCTGCTTGCCTCATAACTCGGATAGGGACATAAAGGTAGATCCCTCTCAACCCGATCAGCACCAAGTGTAGAGCGTCCCTGGATATGATGATGAATTCGTCCGTTGGAAACCATTCAAACATCCATTGTACATGTTCCTCAGTCAGATTGTCGAAGGACTCTACCCATTCTTTGGCACTTTCCGGCTGAGCAAACCTGTATGGAATGTAAGTCATCCACTTGGGGTGATGGAAGGCAATTCTTGGCGATAGTGACCCTTTTGAAAATGTTCTAACAACCACAACTGCAACAATAAGTTACAACCCTCCAAATGCTTGACCCCTCTTTGACAGCGCTCCAAAGCCTTGTAGATGTCGGCTATGATCATGGGGACTATAGTGTATGTCTGTCCGTTGATCCCTTCCATCAGAGTCTTGGCGACCATGTGTTGACGCCCCCTTTTTTTTTCTAAGGCAAAAATCGGGTCTACGACATTTGGGAGGACAACTCGTTCCCTTTTGGGAATTGAGTTTTGGAATTGAAGAGTCGCCACCTAATGATTAAAGTGCATTAAGACACTAAAAGGGTTTGAGTTTGAAGAACCAGAGTTTGGGTAAGGGCTAGAAATTATCTCGAGGGGAAGGTATTAGGCACCCTTCAAGATCCACTAGTGTGGTTCCCGGCCATGTTATAATTGTGACTTCACATATTCAAGCAAGCAATTAAAGGGCTCAAATAGAAGAGGTTTGCATATAACATTGCAGATAAGTTGAAACTGTGAGGAAGAGGGCAAAAATTTGTGAACAAATTCTAAAAAAGCAGATAAAAAAGAGAAAAAGTAAAGGGAAGGGGGGGTCCTAGGTTCATGATTAATATGGATCACGTCAATGCAATATCCAGTAATCACTCCTTAGAAGAGGGGGCTACATGGGATATTAACGCATCGGTCATCATCTCCATATCTACCCTCCCTACCCCGTTAAGGTATTAAAGCGCGGGATGGTATCGTTACTTATTGCGTGCTATTACCCGTCCCGTCCTATAAGTCTCGGAGGGTATTTAGGACCACTATTCCTATGTGGTAAGGACCAGGCTGAACCCTCAGGTTTAAAGGATAAAATGCTAAGCGGCATGCATAACAAATAGGAACGCACATAAGGGAACATACAAAGACAAATAAAGGCTCACAGATCCCTCCACAAGTGAACACGTAATTAGCACGTCTCAAACATATTTAAGGTCTCAAAGATGGGAGTAAAAAAAAATATACAGGAACGTTGAAGTTAAAACAGTAGGTTTCAAGAGGACAATTTATAACTTATTGGTGAATGCAGAAGGTTCAGTTAAGACTAAGTGACTGGAAGAATGTTCAATTTTCAGAAACACGACTAAAGACAACAGTAAGATTTAGAAATATACAGCAGTTTAGAATATAAATAAGAAATCATTAAAACCATTTTTTTTTGAAAATAGAATGAGGACATTGAAGATACAGTAACTTGACAAGATCCCATAAGTATTCAAAATAGCACGCTTCTGGGCAGAAAGGGTAACCCAGTAGTTTGAAAACGAAATAGAACACACATCAGCGAGAGTAAACAGATGCACAATTTCGAGATTATTTCAAGATAGGGCGGGAGTTTTAGTAAAACGGAGTGAACTTCAGAGAGGCAAAACAAAAAGCAGAGTTCAAAATGTTAAAGGAGGCTGATTGGTAAAACACGATTAATCAATTCTTATCAGGCCTAAAGTTTGCCTAGGCGTCGTATGCATTGCCTAATTGTCTTAAAGGGTGAACATGCATATTTGATCCCCTTTTTAGTTTCAAAAGAGGTACACAAACAGTTAGCCGTACTTGTATTATTAGGTTAAGCATCCTAATCAAACGTTTGACAATTGCAACTCAGGCAGGTATGACACCTTAAGTAACAGGATGTCTAATGCACATAGGAGTTCCTAAAACATGATTTCTAAATGTTAATGAGAATGCAGCAACAGTTAGTTGCCTATTACAATTATTGCTCATTATTAACTGATCATGGTTGCAAGATGAACATGATAACAGGCTGAAAGTAAAGAACCTAAAGCAGGATCTCTAGTGAATGAGATGCATGTCCTATACAGGTTATCTATTGCGCAGATAAGTAAATAAAATCCTATAAGCATGTTTTCTACCCATTATTTAAGCTAAGCATGCATGACCCCCCCTATTCACTATTCAGCCCCCAATCGTTTGTTTACAAATTATTACAAACCCATAGTATCTGAATTACAATAATAAAGAACAAAATAAGAAGTTATTCTATAGGGAGCCTTCGATCTGGCCCATTCTTCCAACCTCACTCCTTTCGAGTTTCACAGCCTTTGCTATGGTCTGGGTGCGGCAAAGCTCCCTAGGGTTCCATTGGATCCCTGGCCAATACCAGTACCCAAACACTTAACAAAATGTAGGACAGGTGCAGTGTGGGATTACTAGCCTTGTGTGTCAAAGTTCAGTGGGCACTCAGAGGAACCCAAAGCAATGCTCACACGAAGGGGGTAGAACCTATCTTCTAAGAGTAGTGTGAAGTGCAGGAAGGAGAGGAAAGTTGATAAAAAAAGTTTACACAGAGTTGGAGGGTTGCACACAAGGATAATAAGCAAAGGGGACAAATAGATCACATTAAACGATCACCAAAGGATACAGAGACTTAATACAAACTTACTAAGCATGGGTACACAAAATCAAAAGAGTTTAAAGAGACTTTGAAATGGTCAGATTTAGACATAAAAGTAAATAATAACAACATGTAATCATAACAGGTAGGATTAGGAACAAGAAGTGGTCATGAGCATACGAGTATCAACAGGCAAAACAGGAATCAATCACATGTTGTACAGCAGAAGCATAAGTAGAAAACAATTAGGAATAGAACACAGTGAAGTAGTAATAACCATATTGGTTTGGAACATGGAATTTAATCAGAACATACCAGTAATAAGAGAACGCAGCAGAATGCAAGAGCCAAGTATAAGCACAATATTAGCCTTAGCTTTTCAGCTGGCTAATGATAGTCAGGAGGAGGGAATAGAGCAAAAGAGAGAAGTAACACAAGAGAGAGAGCAATGTGATTGCTGTGTGTATTTGAGATATGCAAGGTGTTCCTGTTTTCAAAAAGAGAATGGGGGGTACTTATAGTACTGAATACGAGTAAACAAACAAGGTAGCAATCCCTAATTAAAGGAACTAGCATCAATCATAATCAAATCAGTATATGGACTCCCCTTTGATTAAGGAATCAGAGTCAAACGGTAATAAGCAGTTATTTAAAAGGAAAGAAATCACAAAGCATGGTATGATCACATAAGGAAACAGAATAGCATAAAGTATGCAATAAAGACTAGGTACATGATACTCTAATTAGGGAAATAGGTCAGGCAAATCAATCAACATATTTGTGAACACATATAGGGCAAGATACCACTTTAATTCTGGAAAATAGTTTTCAAAATAATGAACGAGATTGAAAACATAGGAAATCAGTATTAATCGAGGAAAGTATCCCACAAATTAAGGAAGCAATTTTGAAATCAATACCAAACCATAAGGAAAATATGTAGAATCACAATATAAGGCAAGTATCACAGTCTCAAAGAGGGCTTGCAAGAATTAGTATAAAACCACTATGTAAATAATCAGAGAATCCTAAGCGAAGAACACAGAATGCCAGGGGAATGGAACGCTAGCAACAAAACTAAAGCAAAGAGCACGGAACTCAGAGAAGAACTCAGAAGAACACACAATCGAACAAATAATACAAACACAAACATATAAAGCTAGGGTTTCATCAGACTTAAGCAAAACTATTTAGAAATAGTACTGAAAATCACGAATTAGTACTCAAAAATCAGAAAATAAAGTGATTTTAAAAAGGGGTTCAGAAACCCGAGTTTTCAAAAAAAGGAACAAAATGTTTAAAACTTGAGCAATCGTAAAGATCGAGTAGAGAGTAGTGCAAAACATAAAGGCGTGAGTTTAAAAGAAATCGTTAAAAATACAGAGATTCAAGAGGCTTGGGTCGAGATTAGGGTTTCATAAGAAACCAGTGAGAAGTAAGAGAAACCTGGCTGTGAAACTCAAGGATAATGGTGTTTATAGCACCATCGAACCAAAAACCGTTGGAGAAAGGCCGGAAACAAACTCGTGCAAAGCTTCAGTGACCGTCTTGTACGGTGGAGACTCATGGGGTCTCAGAGATGGAGGGAACCGGCGAGATAAGGCTTCAAGGCGGCTGGTGGTCGAAAGAGGTGAGGCTGGAGGTGGCCGGAGAGAGGGTGAAGGCCATCGGAGATGAACCAGAAGGTTCTAGAGAGAAGGAGGAGAGGAAGAGACGAAGAGAGAGAGACTGGTCTTGAAAAATGAGGGGTCGAGGGGGGGGGGGGTAGATTAGAATTTAATTAAGGAAAGATGATCTGGGCCGTTGATCTTATTTGATCAACGGCTCAGATTAGTTCGGAGCTGGGCCGGGTTGGTTTAGATATTGGGCTGGGGCGGATTTGGTTGGGTATTTGGTCAATTTGGTCTAATTAAATCTGATAGGGGTGGGGTTAAATTGGGCTAAAATTGAAATAATAAAGGGCTATGTGCTAAATAGCCAATTTCCCTCTTTTATTTTATATAAAAATAGTAAAAATAATTTTAAAAATAAATTAAAGGTACTGAACTAATTAATAACGTATAAATATTAATCTAAAAATACTGGAAATGATTTTACAATTATAAAATGCTGTTAATTGTAATATAGGCTATAATTGCAATTTATGCAATTTAACTTAGAAAATACCAAACAGAGGATGGAAGAGCCAGCTTCAGTGCATCAGAGTTCAGAGGGATCTTCACAAGGATCCCAAGGCAGTCACACAGACTGGAGGGGAGAATTAAGCAACCTAAGAGTAGTGAGAGTGTTTGACATAGTTTTTGAAAAGGTTTTAATAGGAAACAGTATTGAAAAGACTCAGTTGAAAGTAGTTTTAAATAAATAGGAGAAATTATTCAGTAAAACAGTTTTGACAAGAGTGCTGTAATAACACAAAACTCAGATCAACATATGAGCCAAAC
>NW_017670385.1:6982-71986 GCF_001879085.1 Nicotiana attenuata | reverse complement strand
AGGTTCAGTAACACCTAAATAACAACCCTTCACACAGGGGTAATTGGGGCTGGGAACACATAATACACGTAAACAAAAGTCTTTGCAATTAAGGGGGTAGCTTATAGTGCAAACGGTAAGACATGGATTCAGGGGTGCTAATTAGAATATAGTTATAGAATCAGAGGTGCTTTAGGGGGTTCATGGGATTGGGGATAACTAATGATACAACACAGTAAGAATTTCAGAACCAACATAGAATCAGACAACTTAGGGTAACAAAAATTTCTTTGCAAAGAAAGGTTCATACTAGAGACTAAATAGCAAGTAAACCAACATTCAAAAACAGGGTAGAGTCAAATTTAGACAAACTACAGGCTAGGTGAAGCAATAACTAACAGAAGGGGTAGGACATAACTAACAGGCTAGGTGAAGCAATAGGTCAATTACATGTTGAACAGCAAAATAATAGATAGAAACAGATTAGGAATATGATAAACTGAAGCAGTAAGAAACACATTGGTTTGAGAGCTTGAATTTTAAAATCAGAACATACCAGTAAAGAGAGTAAACACAAGGTGAAGAACAGGAGAGTGTAATAATTAGCCTTAGCTTGTAGCCGGCTAATTTAGTAACAAAAGAAAGCAGATGAGCTTTTGAGTGTATGAGAGATGTGAACTAATGTGAGTCCGTATGTCCGTAAGACTGTAGAAGAGAGCAATATATATAGTAGTTTTAAAGCTAGGTAATAAGGTAAGAATCAAAATTGTTCAAGAATTATAGAACTCAGAGTAATATCAGTCCAAGTCTTCCCTTAATTAAGGGAATTAGTTCAAACGGTAAAGAGCTGGTTACAAGTAAGGAAAGAAATCATACATAGCTGGAGTATAACAAATAAGGAAAGACTTCAAACAGTGCAAGTATAGAACAGGTAATTAGGGCTAGGTTCAGAAAGTCCTAATTAAGGAAACAATATTAAGAATCAGTAAATAATGTAGTCAACCACATAATAAGGCAAGAAGATAATTTAGAAGTCGGAAATCAACACAGAATATCATCACATGAAATCAGTAAAGGGTATCAATCACAGGAAATCAGGGATTCAAATAAAAGTAGTACTGATTAAGGAAAATTAATATAAATTTCTGTGAATAAACAAAAATAGACATAATATAGGCAAGAAGAATCAAGTCAGAAACCCTAATAAGCACAATAGGGTAATATTACGGAGACTCAAAACATATTCATGAGAAACAGATATTCAGACGAATCGCATGAACAAATCAGCAAAGACAGACTCGGGATTATAACATAGTGTTAAAACTAGGGTTTTAACATAACAAAATATGATTAAAAAGTAATTTTGATAGAAAGTCGTTTAAAGATATGAGAAGAAGAGAACAACATTAAAAGACCAGAGATATGTTTTGAAGAAAAGTTCCAGAAACCCTAAGGGGAAAATAAAGAGGCGCTTTAAGAAATCAAAAGGTTTTTCATAAAACAAACGAAAATAGTTCAGAAAAACCTCATATCTGTTACAGATCTAAGAGGTACAGGAGAAGAGATTGGGGTTTTCTAGAAAAATAACTCAGAAATAGAGAGACCGGCTTAGAAACCCATAGGTTTAGCCGGAAAATAAAAGATCTTACTCAATCGGGCGATGGTGGCCTGAGAATGGTGAGGACAAGCCCAAGGGTGAGTGAACGGCCACTGGTCCCTTGAGGACCTCAGGATATCAAGAGTTCCGGTCATGGGGAGGGAGCCATTAGGGCTAGGAGTGGTGGTGAACCACCATAATCAACGGCGAGTGGAAGCCATGGTTAGGGCAGAGGGAGCTTGACAGAGAATGAGAGGAGTGACGGCGGGTGAGGATGAGAGAATGAGGGTTTGGGGGTTAGATCGTTTAGGTTAAATTAGGTAAGAACGAATCTGGGCCGTTGATCAAAATTGATCAATGGCCAAGATTTAATCAGATTGGGTCGGGTAGATTTAGGAATTGGGCTTGGGGTATTGGGCTGAGTATGATTAGGTGTTTGGGCTGGTCTAATTAGGCTAAAATTGATATAGAATAGGCTATTTGTTAAATGCCCAATTCAAATTAGTTAAAATAATTTATAAAATAGCTACAAATTATAAAATTGTATTTCATGCATAGAAAATAGTTTGAAATGATTATTTAGTATTTAAAAATACAAATGACTAATTTCTGGTGAAAAATAGCATAAAATTATATGCATGGGCTATAATTGCAAAGTTATTGCAATTATAACCAAAAGGTGCCAAATTGGCTATTTATGGAATAATTTGGCCTCGGTAGGACCATTAACAAATAAATTAAATCAAGAAATGCTTTTGAAATCCTTTGTGATGCAACTTTATAATTATTTATTGGAAACAAAATACTGGACAAATTAATAAAAATGTAGGAAAATTATTGAAAAATACCAATTGCTATTAATGCATGATTTTGAAGGTATTTGCAATTTTAAAATATTTTTTGGAAAAAATTGGGTATCAACAACAGGTACTCTTGAACTTCGAGTTCCAAGTTCAAAAGTTAAGGACATATAGTCCTAAACTTAGAGTTACAAGTTCAAAAACCAAGGACAAGTAGTCCTTAATATTTACATAACATTCATGAAGTTAAGGACACTATGTCCTTATTATTTTACACAGCATTCATGAAGTTAAGGACACCATATCCTTCATATTTACACAGCATTCATGAAGTTAAGGACACCATGTCCTTAGTATTTATACAGCACCCATGTCTAACACAGAGGTATTTTCGTCCGGGCGGGTAAAAGATTATTAAGCACTGGCTAAAAAGTAAATGCATCCTAAACCGTAGATAAAGAGTAAAGACATCTTTAAATAGTGGCTAATCGTGCACTTCCCCCTTACAGTACGGGCTTGGCACAAAACGGACAATATCACACCAGGTTAAGATTATCTTTGGGCGGGTTTAACTCAACAATCTTAAGCGATCTTATTCTTATTCTCTCAACTTTAATTATTTTTTCCCTCAAACAATTGCTAGATATCTTATCTATCCTGGTAGATGAGTAGTTTCATTTTTGTTCTTTGAGACGCCCTAATTAAGATAGTAAATGCTACCCTATATACAGCTACCATTGAGTTTGCACATGAGAATATATCTCCATGCTAGCTAAATCCATCTCTCCAGCTTTAATATTAATTTTTTGCGAGCGTTTGCCATGAAATTAACAAAAGATTATTTTGATTGATGATGATATTAGCGGATGTCAGTTTAATTAATCTAAGAAAATTAAGTATATAGAAGCTTTGCAGAATGATTAAGAAGCTATGCAACAAGAAATAGATCGAGTATATACATATAATAACATAGGAGTTAATGTGCATGAGCCTACAACTTCCATTTGTGTCAAGTCATGATTTCATGTCTTATAATATTATTACTCCCTTCGTCTCCTTCGTCTCATATTAACAGTCGTGGTTACTAAAAATAGTTGTCTTAAATTATTTGTCATTTTAAAAGTTCAAGACAAAATTGATTATTTTTTTCTCTTTTTACCCTTAGTAATAATTGTTCTTGAAGATGAGATAACACATAAATAGAATAAATATTCAATGAAGAGAAATTATATCTTATGATATAAATAAGGTAGAATAGTCCAATCCCTTTCCTAATTAATATTTCTTAAGGGGCGTGTAAAAGAGAAACACGACATATAATATGAGACGAAGGGAGTACCTTTTATAATTTTCTGATGAAGTTAATAAGTAAAAATATTATTGTTATTTTTTTACGAAACGGGTTCAATTGAACCCCTTACTCTAAGGTAGGTCTGCCCTGCTCATGACAGTATATGGTGAACCGTGGTGGACCTAATTGGGTGGAGGGGGGGGGGGAGGAAGGGGCACAACGATAATGAAGGCAATAATGGATGAAAAGGAGGGTTTCTTTAGGGAAAAGATTGCACGTGAGTACTTTCCAATAGCAATGCCAAAAAACTTGGTATTGGACGTTAGAAGTATTTTGTAGAGGTGTTAAAATCCTCCTATTTTCGAATGATCTTAAGACTTTTATATAATCAGTGTAAAAAATTATTTGCTCTATCTGTTAGTAATCTGTAATCGAAAATATAAATTTTGGAAACTTGAATACAAAAAAAAAATCAGAAATATAGAAGAAGCGTAAATGAATCTGAGCCCACCAAATTCATAATGTATTCTTAAAGAACTTAATCCCTTCCTAGTACTTCAAATACCAGTGTTCAGCGAACGCAATAACTTGGAGCAAAACACACTTACGCTTTGTTTTGTTAGAAAAACGCAGAAAGGAACGAGAGAATTAATATTAATATAAACTTAACAAATAAATTTGGTCCAAGAATTTCTTCACTTTGACATTCAGAGCACTGGGCAGAAATCACATTGCGTAAACATCCGCAAGGACCATCGCAATGCTTTATTTTAATTAAACAGTTGGATTCCCCTTGAAATAGACACAAGGAAGGAAACTTTCAGCAAAGTGCCATATGTATTAAATTACCAGAACTTGATATTAAGTACTGGGGACAGAGTGCACTAACCAAAATTGCAGGGCTAGTAGGTAATCCATTGAAGGCTGAAAGAGCTACAACAATGAAGGAGAGGATGATATTTGCTAGGGTGCTCGTGGAAGTTGCCTTAGATCAGCCTTACCCAACGAGTACAATGTTTGAGAATGAGTACGGCAAAATTATAGAGCAAAGGGTTCACTATGAATGGAAACCTACATTATGCCATGGATGTAACAACTATGGGCATGAAATTCAGGAATGCAGGAAACAAATTCAAGCAGAGAAACAAAAGGCAAATATTAATGGAAAGACAAGGCAGACAAGGAGAATAGAGGGAAAATGCAAATAGTGGGACAGAATAATAAAGGGGTCAGTGACACTCAAAGTACAGGTTATATACAGAAGGGGAATAGTGTAAAGATAAACAGCCCACAAAGAGCTAAGGGAGGTTCAAGCAATGAGCAAACAATAAGTTTAGGGAACTCTTTTGGGGCATTGGGGAGGCCATCAATATGGGACTAACAAAGCAGGGGAAAGGTACAACAAAATCTAAGGAGCAAGGAGAGAAAGGTGACCCCAAACAGGGGAAGGGTGGGGTACTCCCCCCATCTAATGGGTAGCATAGGTTTTTGGAATACCAGGGGACTAAATAGGCTAAAGAAACAAATGACAGTTAATTCTGTTTATGCATCAGTGCAATGTTAGCCTGTATAGTCTCCTGGAAACTAAGATTAAGAGAAGCAATGCACAAAAAACTTCTCTTAATCTATGTAGAGGCTGGTCACTGTGATGACCCGAAGGGTCATCTTCTGTTTTAGAATCCGACTTCGTATTTCGAGTCCTTAAAAATCTTATTTTATCTCTCCTCAATTTGCGTGAGCAGTCCGGGCGTGTATCCGCAAAGACCTTATGTGAAAGTTTATGAAATGATGATTTTTGATTTAAAAGGATGATTTTTATTGACTTCGGTCAACGTTTTGGGTAAACGGACCAAGACTCATGTTCTGACGGTCCCGGGAGGTCCGTAATAAAATATGGGACCTGGGCGTATGGCCGAAATCGAATTCCGAGGTCCCTAGCCCGAGAATTGAATTTTTGAAGGAAATTGGTATGACTAAAAATGTAATAATTTAAAGGATTTGATCTTGTTAGTATCGGGCCCATATTTTGGTTCCTGAGCCCGGTACAGGTCCGTTATGATATTTAAACCTTATCTGTGAAATTTGGTAAAAAACGGAATTGATTTGACGTGATTCGGACCTTTAGTTGAGAAAATAGAAGTTTTGAAACTATCTTGAAAATTTCATGCAATTTGGTGCTAAATTCATAGTTTTAGGTGTTATTTTGGCGATTTGATCGCATGAGCAAGTTCATATGATGTTTTAAGACTTGTGTGCATGCTTGGTTTGGAGCCCCGAGGGCTCGAGAGAGTTTTGGATAGGCTACGGAGTGATTTGGAACTTCGAAAAACAGCTGGTATGCTTTAGCTGTGTTGCAGGCCTCTGATCTCGCAATTGCGAGATCAGGCTTCGCAAATGCGAGCAAAGCAGGAATGGCGATTGCGAGGTCTTTATCGCAATTGCAAAGAAGGCATGGGCCAGCAGAGTTCGCAAATGCGAATAAACCTTCGCAATTGCGAAGGGAGTCTGGGAAGTGGTATGATCGCAAATGCGATCTTCTACTCGCATTTGCGATGAACAGTGTTCGCAAATGCGACACTTTCTTCGCATTTGCGATGACAGTAGGACTGTGAAGGGCTTCGCATTTGCGGTGGCTTCTTCGCATTTGCGACATCTGCATCTGTTCTAAACATAAGTTAGACGGGATTTTTCATTCATTCTCCCATTTTTCAAAACCTAAGCTTCAAGAGGTGATTTTCCTAGGGCAAGTTCTTCCCCAAGTCATAGGTAAATGATTCTAAACTCATTTCTTTCAATCCATTTCATCTTTTTACAAGATTTCATCCTAGAATCTAAGGTTTTTCATGGTGGAATTGGGTATTTTTGGGTAGAACTTAGGAATTTTGAAATTTGGGGATTTGGACCTCAATTTGAGGTCGGATTCCAAAACCAATTGTATATTCGGGCTCGTGGGTGAACGGGTAATCGGGTTTTGGTCCGAATTTCGGGTTTTGACCAAGCGGGCCCGGGGTCGATTTTTGACTTTTTGGGGAAAATGTTGGGGAATCTATAATTATGCATTGGAATTGATTTATTTACCGTTAATTGATGTTATTGAGTTGATTATGGCTAGATACGAGCGGATTGGTGGTGGAATCGAGAGGTAAAGCGGTATTTGAGCTTTGAATTGCCCGTTGGCCTGAGGTAAGTGTTTGGTCTAACCTTGACTCGAGGGATTAGGGATCCCCAACTTGCTTGCTATGTTGAATTCCATGTGTGTGGTGTATAGGTGTGGTGACGAGCACCTATGCATCGCCAAATTTCCTGTTTAGCTTGTTCCCTTCCCCGTTTCCAAATATATATTGCTTTCCTGTCTTAATTGCTGCTTGCTTATTGATGCTTCCATGTCTAATTGCTTGTTGTTAAATGTTGTTTTTCTATTGACGTTATTAATTGTTCCGTAGATTCATTATATCACACTGTTGGCTTACGTTGGTTTATTGGTGCTTCATGGTACACTTTGGTTGGACTCGCTGTGTAGTATTAACTGGCGAAGTTTCATAATTGTAGTGATCTCCCGTTGCTTTGATTTGAGGTATAAGTGTTGAGGAGGATTTGAGTTAATTTGTGAAATTCTTGTTCTTATTTTATGATTGGTACTGATTGTCCGGTGGGATCGAGTTGCGCGTTGCAACAAGGAGCAATAAAGGTGGACAGGTGGGATCGGGTTGCACGCCATAATAGGAGGAATAACGGTGATATATTGAGGAGTAATAAGGTTGGACTGGTGGGATCGGGTTTCACTCCGCACCAAGGAGTAATAAGGGTGGTTGTTCATTTTGTTATTGATTATATGGTGGAATCGGGATGCGCGCTGCATCATTTGTTATTATGTATTCTTTTCTGTTGAGATTCATTATTGTGGTGTTGAAACTCTCTTAAGGATTGGTTATAGCTGAGTATTAGTAGAAAGACCGGGTTCCATATTTATTTAATGCAAGTTTTGTCCTATTTCATTCTGTATTTTCTTCTTGCTTTAATATAAACTGTTGCAGGATTTACTGTTTATGCCTCATCGTAGCCTCGTCACTACTTCGTCGAGGTTAGGCTCGGCACTTACCAGTAAATGGGGTCGGTTGTACTGATACTGCACTCTACACTTTCTGTGCAGATTTCGGAGCTGGTAGTGGCTGATCGAGAGGTCGGTTGCTGATACTTTAGTCAGGAGACCCAAGGTAGTCCTGCAGGCGTCCGCAGGCCCTAGCGTCCCCTCCTACATACTACATCTCTGTTTTATTTACTTTTGAGAGAGATGTATTTCTTTTCTTTCATACCAGTATTTTGTAGTAATCTGTAGAAAGTTTGTGAGTTGTGACACCAGTTTCTGGGTGGTGAATGTTTCGATTTTTCTATTAATAGTATAAAGATGATCAGTTAATTATGTTCTTCCGCATTTAATACTATTGATTTAGTTTTATTTAGTTTTAATTATAACAAGTAAAGGAAAAAGGTGATTTTAACTCTAACGTTGGCTTGCCTAGCGAGTGCAATGTTAGGTGCCATCACAGTCCCGACGGTGGAAAATTCGGCTCGTGACATCACTTACAAACAATTTGGGAGCACATCCGGGGGGAAGAATATGGGTGGTTTTGAAGCCAACAACAATGCAGGTTCAGATAGAGTTTATATCTGCACAAATGATCCACTATGTAGTAATACACAGGGGAACTGGGATGAAATACAATGTAACTTTTGTATATAGATTCAATGATCCAGCACTAAGAAGACCTTTGTGGCAGGAGATTAGGAAAATAAATAGCATTGTAATTGGCCCATGAGCAATCATGGGAGATTTTAACTCTGTTCTACATAAGGAGGACAGAATTGGGAGACCTGTAGCAATGTGTGAAATCAAGATGTTCAGAGATTATGTGGCTGAATGTGGATTGCAGGAGTTAAGGTCATCAGGTGCTTACTTCACGTGGAATAACAAACAAGAAGGGGAGGAAAGGGTATATATTAGGATAGAGTATTAGTTAACACTGAATGGATAACTTCACTACCAGTTTCTCAAGTTCATTACATGAATGAGGGGTTGTATGACCGTTGCCCGGCTATAGTAAATTGGGACAATGGCAAGCACAGATGCAGAAGACAATTCAAATATTATAACATGTAGAAGATGGCACAAGACTTTAAGGAGAAAGTAAAAAAGAGCTGGGATGCTGTGATAGCAGGGGACAAATTGTACCAAGTGGTGGGAAAGATGAACAGACTTAAGGTAGTCCTACTCAAGCTGAACAAGGAAAGGTTCTCAGATGCAGAAAAGAAAGCTGACCAAGCAATGGAGGAACTAAAGAAATTTCAACTGCAACTGCAAGGAGATCTCAGGAACAAGGCACTAATTGAGACAGAAATTCAATTAGCCAAGGAATGCAGGATATGGGGAGAAGCTAGAGAGCAATTCCTAAGAAAAAAAAAAGTAGAGTCCAATAGTTAACTCAAGGGGATCAAAACACTAAGTTTTTTTACGGCGCAATAAAGGAGAGAAGGAATAAAAATAAAATCTTTTCAGCCATAGATTCACAAGGGGAAACAAAAAGAGAACCTGAGGAAATAGCACAAGCATTTATAGAGTTCTACAATACGCTACTTGGGGAAAGAATAGGAAGGAGGCAGCATGTGTGTAGTGAGCTGGTTAGAAAATGGCCTACAATCGACCAGGAGCAGAGGGGTTGGCTAGAACAAGGCTTCCATGAAAAAGATGTCAAAAAGCAGTTTGGGCAATAGCAGGGGATAAAGCTCCAGGGCCTGACGGATATGGCAGCCCAATTCTTTAAAGATTGCAGGGAAATTGTAGGTAAAGATGTAGTCACAGGGGTTTTGGAGTTCTTCCAAGAAGGAAAAATGCCAAAATGTCTAAATGCCACAACAATTACATTAGTTCCAAAAAGCAGCCATGCAGAACAGCTGGGTGATTACAGGCCTATTGCTTGTTGCAATACCATATACAAGGTGATCTCTATGATGCTATGTATGAGGTTAAAGACTGTGCTGCCAGAAATCATATCAGAAAACCAAAGTGCCTTTGTGGCTGGGAGAACAATTGTTCAGAATGTGCTTATGTGTCAAGATTTGGTGAGGTTGTATAATAGGAAAGCTGCCACTAAAAGCTGCCTAATAAAAATAGACTTGAGAAAAGCCTATGATACTGTAGAGGGGGAATTTGTGCAGGAGATGCTATAGGCTCTGAATTTTCCAAGCAAGTTCATCAAATGGACAATGGCATGTATAACTACACCCAGATACTCAATAGCAATCAATGGGGGGATGTATGGAAACATTGAGGGAAAGAGAGGGCTGAAGCAAGGGGACCCTATTTCCCCATTAATCTTTGTCATATGTATGGAGTATTTCACCGAAATCATGAATCATGTTGCCACACTTCAGGGGTTTTCATATTACTCAAAATGCAATGGTTTACAACTGAATCATCTGTGTTTTGCAGATGATGTGCTCCTGTTCTGCAGAGGGGAATTTCAATCTGTTATATTGATGCTAAGGGGACTGGCAAGCTTCTCAAATGCATCAGGGCTGACCACCAACGCAGCCAAATCCAACATCTATAGTGCTAATATGGATAGGCAAAGTGTGGAAGGCTTATGTGAATTGACAGGGTACAAGATAGGTACATTAACATTTAGGTACCTAGGGGTGCCAATTTCAGCAAAGAAAATTCCAGCTGTGGATTGTGAAATGTTAGTAGATAAGATGTGTGCTAGAATTCAAAGCTGGGAACAACAAATTTATCATATGCAGGTAGAGTGCTACTAGTAAACTCGGTCTTAATGCACATTCATTCCTACTGCTCTTCTGTATTCATTCTACCTAAGAAGATACTGAAGAGCATAACAGCAATATGCAGGAACTTCTTGTGGGATGGAAAAGTAAACACAAATAAAGTACCATTAGTAGCTTGGGAGATAGTTTGTCGACCTAAACAAGAAGGTGGGCTGGGGATCATTGATTGTGAATTATGGAATCAAGCAGCAATTGCAAAGTATGTATGGAATAAAGCTAAGAAGGCAGACAATTTGTGGGTAAAATGGGTGGATCATCTATACTTAAGAGGAGCTTCTTGGTGGAAGTACCAACCTCCTCATAATTGTTGCTGGTACTGGAGGAAAATATGCTCAATTCGAGACAAATTTGTAGCTGGATATGTCCAGGAGGGCTGGATGTCAGCAAATGGACATTACACAATAATCGGTGGTTACAAATGAAGGCAAGGAAGTAGAGAGAACTGGGAGGGTAGAAGATGGGTTTGGAACAAATACAACACCCTGAAGCATAACTTCATATGTTGGTTAGGTATGCATAGAAGGCTACTAACAAGAGAGAGGCTGGCTCGGCTGGGAATTTGCCAAGAAACTAACTGTGCCATATGGGGGGGGGGGGGGGGTCCTTGGAAACAATAGAACACTTATACTTCGAATACCCATTTTCAAAAGCGTGCATACATGAAGTATTGGTATGGATGAATACGGGGGTGCAGCAATGGGAGCTAAATGGAATCTGGAGAAGAATGACTAGAAGAATAAGAGGCAAAGCATGCAGACAAGTTACAATTTCAATACTGTCAGCACTAGTGTATCACATATAGTAAGGAATGGTGCTCATTAGTATCAAAAAGTACCTAGACCATACATGATAGTTAACACTATCAAGGAGGAATGCAGAAGAAAGATTCATGACATACTGGGTAGGAGATCAATAACACAAAATCAAAAAGTATGGATAGAAAGCTTACCGTAAATAGAGTAGCACAATTGTAATGGGATAGTTATAGTTGATCAGATAGGACTGTTTAGGGGAGTAAGGAAGAATAGGAGGGAATTAATTGTAAATGTTTGTGCTGGTGATCAATAAAATTTCTTATTTCACCAAAAAATTGGTCCAAGAAATTAATCAATCAAATTATTTGACCAAATTTAAATCCGAAGCAAAGCGAGCAATGACGATAGCGTGAGGTATGCCTTCTTCTCAACTCTTTAAGAGCTAGTTTAAGTGCATTAATAGACATACCTAATAAATGTCTTTTCCTCTTCTAATATGGGACAATATTCCTTTGTAAATGATGGAGATTCAAATTTTCGTTTTTCCTGATCCATTTTTCATTCACACTATTTAAAGCTAAAAAATCACAAATACTATCAAGTCATCCCGAGGATATCTATAGATAAGTCTCCTTAAAATATGAAATTTGTAATCTTGAAAATAAGACAAGTTAAGTAAATTAAAAGTGACCAACCGGTATAAAAATGTCTTATTGACGGTGTGTATTACTTAAATCTTTTTGAATAATCTATTCAAGTTCAAAGAAATTGGGTTACGAGTTGTTTCTTAGACTTGATTCAATTGGTTGAACACGAAATAACCTTTCAAATTATTAGGCTAAAACGGATCAATAGAGTGTGACCCAACGGATCAAAACGCAATCTAAACCTAGACATATAAAGTCATATTCTGACACTGGGTATATGTAATAATATAAGAACAATATATGATTATAAAAAAAAAGGGGGAGGGGGCGGTCATGGCTGGGTTGAACTATGATTCGTTAGTTGACCCATCTCGATTCAATTCATTTCTATCCGAATAAGCTTTGAACGTATTGGTTCATGACTCATTTTTGACATATTTAATTGACTCATTTTTGACATATTTTGACCCTTCTAAGTTTGACCCAACCCGCTCATTTGCGTGACATATACTTCTTTTCACATAGTCATGGTCTCATACCCTAATGGGTGGGGAGGATATTTTATCATTTATATAGAAAATAAAATAAAAAGCGCCATTGTTAAAGCTATCCATGCTTAGCGTAGCTTAATTCAATGTCAAATAAATAATTGGTGAAGAAAAAGAGCTAAGCTAAGAAGATTGACCTTTCAGAACCTCAACGGCGAAAGTTATATGCAGATCAATTGACGTAGTTCCAATAGTCTTAAGCGAATAACCACCTTAAAAAAAAAAAAAAAAAAGCCAATAAATACCTTATTGTTGTGCTAAAGTCCACTCCTCTATGACTAGGAATATTCATCTTATTAGTTAACTGAGGGGTGGGTGGGAAATGGTGGATTCGAGAGGCGGACCAATATGTTATAGTGAGGGGTTAGATCCGGTAAGTTTCGACATAAATCTTGATTATGTATATACCTTGAAAATAGTTAATTTAAAGCACTTGGCATCCTAAACACTAAAAGCCTTTAAGGGGCACTGATTGAGCAGAATATTGTGCCCCCGTCGTGTAAAAATCCTAGGTCCGTCTCTGGTGGTTCAGAGGGAATAAAGGGTTTATCCGAATTTCTTCATTGTAAAACTACAGTGCATTTGCAAGGTAAAATTATTTGTTATGTATATATCGTAGATATAACGTCTTAGTGTATTTACTTCTGTATATTTTGAGTCCCCTTAGTAAAAGTTCTGATTTCGCCACTGTTGAGCTATCTTACGTGTATTTGTCCTTTGGCAATATTGTATGATTAGATCATCACAAATCTAGAGAGGCATTGGTTAACTGTGTGATTATGACTTGTGACTTCATTTCAAGAAACTTAATAGGCGTTTCGACATAAAAAAAATTGTAATTTTTGAAAACCAAATAGCATTTGGTGTTAAGTTAGAAAAATAGTATTTGAAATTTAAAATTATGTTTGGAGATGCATTTCACTTGAAAAATGTTGCAGTTTTGTAAGTGGGGAAACAATTTTCTCTGAAAATTTTGAAAAATTGATTTTCAAAAATTTTCGAAAACTTATAAAATTTCATGGACAAACACAATTTTTGAAAAGAAAAATGAAAAAAAGGAAAAACTTTTTTTTATGGACAAACGGGGCCTTAAAAGGCGGCACGAAAGTATCTATATATTATTAAAAGGAGAGGAAAAAGCCCTCTAATTCAAATTGGGGAATAGTTTCAAATTGGAGTTTTAAAATTATTTTAAAATAAAAAAACAAAAAATCTATTTATATATATAATATAATATATGTATAATATATAATACATAATATATATAATAGGAAAGTCAAAGAAATCTATATCTATATATACATAGTAGGAGAGGCAAAGAAATGTTATAATGACAAGTGTCATAATTTCTATTAACAATATAATTATACTAAATATTGGATAATGTAATAAATAAAAATACATAACGAAAAAATTATTTGATGACTATATAAGTTCCTTTAATTTAATGGAGATTTTATTTATTAAAATTTAGACAATATCTATTCTATTTATATAGAATAGGATAATCAAATAATTGTGATAATTCCAAATGTAACATCGAAAAATTAACAAAGTAACAAATATTTTGTTAATATTGACCGCGCATCGCGCAGGTACGACTACTAGTGTATATTACAAGTCACACACCATCGACAAAAAATAAAAAGGCGCATGAATATATCCACTTTGGCAGCTTAAATATTCAGCTGATTCTTTTTCTTTTTTTTGGAGTCAAATGGCCTAAAAAAGTAATTAAAAATAACAGATTTGAGTTATAATTTTGTCTTATTAAGCTAATACTGCATCTTCACATTTTTGATTTCGTAGCAACTTAAAATAAACTCCCACTTGAAATTTTGATGACCTAATTAAGTGGTATAATTTTCATCTTCGCCGCATACTTGTGCTACTTGACGCTTCTACTTAATTAAATATCATGAAATTTAGTATCATAAGGGCCTTTATAAACTCCAAAAATATCCTATTAGACATCAACATTTCATGCAATTATCTTAGAGCTATTTACAAGGTTTTTGTGAGACGATTTTCAAGGGGTGGCTAGTTCAAATAAGAGAGACGGATACAGATAAGGTCCTATTTTTTTATTTTTTTTTCTGAAAACTCCATCTCCAAGAATGGCTAGTTTTAAGTTTTGGTTCTGCTTCATTCTTATTTTGCTTTCATGTCCTGCCTTTGAAAGTCGCCCACTCGAGCCATCACAAAGGAGACGGGAGACAATGATGGAAACCGCACGAAAAATTTTAAGGGAAAGATTGAGACATGCTATAATCAAGTATGATGTGAATCGGTTAAGTCCCGGAAGACCTGACCCTAAACATCATTAGGGTAGTTGACAGAGGTGGATGTAAGATTTAAAGAGTCAATAAATTGGTATAAATGATGTATATTATAGGTTCAATTTTTAAATTTTTACTGTCTCTTTTGAAAAATACACACTCCATGATGTGTTATATGTGACACTTCTATTTTTATTCTGTTCTGCAAGGAAAGACACTATTTTATATTTGAAAAATTCACTAACTTTAAAAAATTTATTTTATTAATTAATGATATATTTTTGTGGTCATATAAATGTCATGACATACTCCCTCCGTTCACTTTTACTTGGCATGTATACTAAAAATAAATTTTTATTTTTACTTGTCACTTTACGCATATCAAGAGAAGACAAATTTTTTTTTCCTATTATACCCACAGTATTTATTACTCATTTCAAATCATTTTCTCAAATCCAATAAAATATGCATCAATTAATATGAGTATCATGGTAAATTATTCACTTCATTTTTTATTTTTCTTAATGGTCGTGAAAAGTCAAGACGCGGCAAGTAAAAGTGAACGGAGGGAGTATGTCATGACATTACTTAATATCTTTTTGAATAATCTTTCAAAGTTTAAACAGATTGGGAAAAGAGTTGTTTGTTAGACTTGATTTAATGGGTTGAACTCGAAATAACCTTTCAAATTATTGGGTCAAAACAGATCAGAGTGTAACCTAGCGGATCAAAATGCAATCTAAACGTAGACATATAAAGTCAAATTCTCACACTGGGTATACGTAATAATATAAGAATAATATATGATTAAGTTTTTTCCAAAAGGAAAAAGAAAAAAGGGGAAGTCATGTTGGCTGGGTTGGATTATGATACGTTAGTTGACCCATCTTGATTCAATTCATTTTTATCCAAATAAACTTTGAACAATTTGGTTCATGACTCATTTTTGACATATTTTTAATTGACTCATTTTTGACATATTTTGACCCTTCTAAGTTTGAGCCAATCCGTTCATTTGGGAGACCCTAATGGGTGTAAAAATTGCACGGGGCGCACTATTTGGTCGCCCCCATTTAACCTATACCCATTTTTAAAAAAAGTGTTAACTTGTACCTACTTTTTAAACAACTTCAGCCCCTTTCTTCTCCTCCTTCTCCTCCTTCGTTTTCTTCTTCTTCTTCTTCTTCTTTCTTCTGCCGCTGTTGGTGCTGCTATGAAACTTTAGTTCATGGGATGATTGCCATAAGTATGTTTATCAGATTATTTAAAAATAAATTATAAATAATTATGTAAGTTAGTAGACAATAATTTGTGAATATATCCAGGTAATTCTGTTCTTTTCACGTTTATTGTTTCCAAAATTTATGATTTAGATATTGTTGGCAATCTGATTATTTTATAGTAGCAATACACTATGAAAGAATAAGGTGATTATTTATCTAGTATGTTAGAAAGCTTTTTCAAAAACTTCAGCTTATATAGTGCTAAAGTTTTTACAAATGAACTGAATAACTTCAGCATCTTCTGCTGAAGTTTTTCAAAAAGCTTTATGCCAAAACTAATGAATCCAGGACAAAAAAACTTCAGCTTATATAGTGCTGAAGTTTTTACAAATGAACTAAATAACTTCAGCATCCTCTGCTGAAATTTTTGAAAAAGCTTATCCAGGACAGAAAAACTTCAGCTTATTTAGTGTTGAAGTTTTTACAAATGAACTAAATAACTTCAGCATCTTCTGCTGAAGTTTTTGAAAAAGTTTTATGACAAAACTAATGAATCCAGGACAAAAAAACTTCAGCTATTTTAGTGCTAAAGTTTTTACAAATGAACTAAATAACTTCAGCATCTTATCCAGGACAAAAAAATTTCAGCGTATTGCCTTTACTACTTCAGGGCCGTCTACTAGAATGCTGAAGTTTTGCGTGATTGCCTTTGCTACTTCAACCCCGTATGCTGAAGCTACGCGAAAAAGTGGGTACGCTTGTAATTTTTTTTGCAAAGCGGACACAAGTTAAAACGTGATCCAAAAAGCGGGTATAGATGCAAATCCCCCCTAATAGGTGGGGAGGATATTTTATCATTTATATATTACACAAAATAAAATAAAAGGTGCCATTTCTAAAGGTATCCATGCTTAGTAAAGCTTAACTCAATGCCAAATAAATAATTAGTGAAGAAAAAAAAAGCTAAACTAAGAAGATTGACCTTTTAGAACATCAATGGGGAAAGTTAGTTCCAATAGTCTTAAGCGAATAACCACCAAAAAGGAAAAATAAAAAAACCAATAAACACCTTATTGTTGTGCTAAAGTCCACTCCTCTATGACTAGGAATATTCATCTTATTAGTTTGTATACGGTCAAAATCAGGCACGCCCGATTTCTCGGACTCGAGGGATCGCCTTAGGTCCGAGTTCAGGTAAGCCTTAGGAGTGCGGGGAATACCGAAGTGTCACGACCCAGAATTTCCCACCTTCGGGGCAGTGATGGCGCCTAACATTGCATTCGCTAGGCAAGCTAACGTTACTGAATTTTTCACCTTTTTCCCTTTTTCCCTTTATCCTTTTATAATTAAAATTTAACAAACCAAGTCAGCGGAAATACATAATTTAACTGATTACCATTATACTATTACCCAAAAACCGAAATATATACCACCCAGAAACTGGTGTCACAACTCACGAACATTCTACGAATACTACAAGTAATGGTTTGAAAGAAAATACATCTGTCTCGAAGAAAGTAAAACAGAAATGAAGTAAAGATAGGAGGGGACGTCAGGGCCTGCGGACGCCTGCAGGACTACCTTGGGTCTCCTGAATGCAATATCAGCAACCGACCTCTCGATCTGCCACTACCAGCTCCGAAATCTGCATAGAAAGTGCAGAGTGCAGTATCAGTACAACCGATCCCATGTACTGGTAAGTGCCGAGCGTAACCTCGACGAAGTAGTGACGAGGCTACGGCGGGGCATAACAATATATAACCTGCAACAGTCTATGCTAAGACAGAAAGGAAATACAGAATGAAATATAACAGTAACTTGCATTAAATAAATACGGAACCCAGTCGTTCTACCAATACTCAGCTATAACCAATCCTTAAGGGATTTTCAACACCACAATAATGAACCTCAGCAGAAGACGAATACATAAACAACAAATGATACGGCGCGCATCCCGATCCCACCATATAATCAATAACAGTATAAGCATTCACCCTTATTACTCCTTGTTGCGGCATGCAACCTGATCCCACCAGTCCACCCTTATTACTCCTCAATTTATCACCCTTATTCCTCCTGTTGCAGCGTGTAATCCGATCCTACCCTGTCCACCCTTATTACTCCTTGTTGCGGCGTGCAACCCGATCAAACCAGACAATCACATTTCACCCTTATTCCTCTTGTTGCGGCGTGCAACCCGATCCCACTATATCAGTACCAATCATAAAATAAGAACAAGCATTTCACAAATTAATTCAAATCCTCCACAACACTTATACCGCAAACCAATACAACGGAAGATCACTACAATTATGAAACTTCATCAGTCATTACTACACAGTGAGACCAACCAAAGTGTACCACGAATCACCAATAAACCAATATAAACCAACAGTGTGATATGATGAAACTAATTAGACATGGAAGCATCAGTAAGCAAGTAGCAGTTAAGACAGGAAAGAAATATATAGGGAAACGGGGAAAGGGAACAAGCTAAACAGGTAATTTGGCGATGCATAGGTGCTCGTCACCACACCTATACGCCACATACATGGTATTTCACATATCAAGCAAGTCGGGGATCCCTAAACCCTCAAGTCAAGGTTAGACCAAATACTTACCTCAAGCCAACGGGTAATTCACAGCTCAAATACCGCTTTACCTCTCGATTCCACCACCAATCCACTCGTATCTAGCCATAATTAACTTAATAACATCAATAAGCGTTAAAGAAACCAATTCCAATGCATAATTATAGATTTCCCAACATTTTCCCCAAAAAGTAAAAAATCGACCCCGGGCCCGCTTGGTCAAACCCTGAAATTCGGACCAAAACTCGATTACCCATTCACCCCCGAACCTGGATATACTATTGGTTTTGGAATTCGACCTGAATTTGAGGTCTAAATCCCCAAATTTAGAAATTCCTAAGTTCTACCCAAAAACACCCAATTCCACCATGAAAAACCCTAGATTCTAGGATGAAATCTTGTAAAAAGATGAAATAGATTGAAAGAAACAAGTTAAGAATCATTTACCTATGATTTGGGAAAGAACTTACCCTAGGAAAATCGCCTCTTGAAGTTTAGGTTTTGAAAAATGGGAAAATGAATGAAAATCCCGTCTAAGTTATGTTTTGAACAGCTGTAGATGTCGCATTTGCGACCTGAGCTTCGCAATTGTGAAGCCTTCACAATTCCTGCTGCCTTCACAAATGCGAGGAAAGTGTCGCAATTGCGATCACTGACCTCGCAAATGCGAACAAAAGATCGCATTTGCGATCCTACCCCTCCCAGACTCCCTTCGCATTTGCGAAGGTTTGTTCGCATTTGCGAACTCTGCTGGCCCAGCCTTCTAATCGCATTTGCGATGAAAGGCTCGCAAAAGCGGACCCTGCATGGCTCGCAATTGCGATGCCTGATCTCGCAATTGCCTGCAATAGCTGAATCATACCAGCAATATTTTCCTAAGTCCAAAATCATTCCGTAGCCTATCCAAAACTCACCCGAGCCCTTGGGGCTCCAAACCAAACATGCACACAAGTCTTAAAACATCATACGAACTTGCTCATGCGATCAAATCGCCAAAATAACACCTAGAACCATGGATTCAACACCAAAACACATAAAATTTTCAAGATAGTTCAAACTTTCTATTTTCTCAACCAAAGGTCCGAATCACATCAAATCACTTCCGTTTTTCACCAAATTTCACAAATAAGGTTTAAATATCATAACGGACCTGTACCGGGCTCCGAAACCAAAATACCCGATACCAACAAGATCGAATCTTTTAAGTTATTACATTTTCAGTCTTATCAATTTTCTTCAAAAATTCATTTCTCGGGCTAGGGAACTCGAAATTCGATTTCGGGCATACGCCCAGGTCCGATATTTTACTACGGACCCTCCGGGACCGTCAGAATACGGGTCCGGGTCCGTTTACCCAAAACATTGACCAAAGTCAACAAAAAATCATCTTTTTAAGCCAAAAATCATCATTTCTTAAATTTTTCACATAAGAGCTTCCCAGATACACGCCCGGACTGTGCACGAAAATCGAGGAGAGATAAAATGAGGTTTTCAAGGCCTCAAAATACGGAATCGGATTCTAAAACAAAAGATGACCCTTTGGGTCATCACATTCTCTACCTCTAAAACAACCGTTCTTCCTCGAACGGATATAGAAAAGTACCTGACTCGGTGAAAAGATGGGGATATCTGCTCCGCATATCGGACTCAGACTCCCAGGTAACTGCCTCAACAGGGTGGCCTCTCCACTGCACACGAACCAAAGACTAACTCTTCGATCTTAACTATCGAACTTGCCGGTCTAGAATAGCTACCGGCTCCTCCTCGTAGGTCAAATCCTTGTCCAACTGGATAGTGCTGAAGTCTAACACGTGGGATGGATCGCCGTGATACTTCCGAAGCATGGACACATGAAACACTGGATGCACTGCTGATAAACCTGGCGGCAATGCAAGTACTGTAAGCCACCTCGCCCACTCTATAAGGATCTCAAGTGGCCCGATGAACCTAGGGCTTAGTTTGCCCTTTTTCCCAAATCTCATCACGCCCTTTATGGGCGACACTCGAAGCAACACCCGCTCTCTGATCATGAATGCCACATCACGAACCTTACAGTCGACATAACTCTTTTGCCTGGACTGAGCTGTACGAAGTCTATCCTGAATAATGTTAACCTTATCCAAGGCATCATGCACTAGATCTATACCCAATAACCGAGCCTCCCCCGACTCAAACCACCAAACCGGCGATCGACACCGTCTACCATATAATGCCTCATTGGGAGCCATCTGGATGCTCGACTAATAGCTGTTGTTGTAGGCAAACTCCGCTAACAGCAAGAACTGATCCCAAGAACGTCCAAAGTCAATAACACAAGCGCGGAGCATATCCTCCAAAATCTGAATAGTACACTCGGACTGTCCGTCCGTCTAAGGGTGAAATGCTGTTCAATTCGACCCGCGTACCCAACTCACGCTGCACTGCCCTCCAGAAATGTGAGGTAAACTGCGTACCTCGGTCAGAAATGATAGACACGGGTACACAAGAAGACGAACGATCTCTCGGATATAGATCTCAGCCAACCGCTCTGAAGAATAGGAAACTGCCATAGGAATGAAATGCGCTGACTTAGTCAACCTATCCACAATAACCCATACTGCATTGAACTTCCTCTGAGTCCGTGGGAGTCCAACAACGAAATCCATAGTGATACGCTCCCACTTCCACTCAGGAATCTCAATCTTCTGAAGCAAACCAGCAGGTCTCTGATGCTCGTACTTTACCTGCTGACAATTCAAACACTGTGCTACGTATGCAACAATATCCTTCTTCATCCTCCTCCACCAATAATGCTGCCGCAAGTCCTGATACATCTTAGCAGCGCCCAGATAAATAGAATACCGGGAACTATGGGCCTCCTCTAGAATCAACTCACGAAGTCTATCCACATTAGGCACACAAACTCAACCCTACATCCTTAAAACTCCATCATCTCCAACTGTAACCTGCTTGGCATCTCCGTGTCGCACTGTGTCCCTAAGGACAAGCAAATGTCATCATACTGCCAATCTCTGATATGCTCAAATAATGAAGACCGAGCGACTGTACAAGCTAGAACACGGCTGCGCTCAGAAACATCCAACCTCACGAACTGATTGGCCAAAGCCTAAACATCCAAAGCAAGCGGTCTCTCACCGACTGGAATATACGCAAGGCTACCCATACTAGCCGACTTCCTACTCAAAGCATCGGCCACCACATTAGCCTTCCCGAGATGATACAAGATGGTGATATCATAGTCTTTCAATAGCTCCAACCACCTTCTCTGCCTCAAATTGAGCTCCTTCTGCTTGAACAAATACTGCAAACTCTTATGATCCGTGAACACCTCACACGACATGCCACATAAATAATGCCTCCAGATATTCAGTGCGTGAACAATGGTTGTTAGCTCCAAGTCATGAACTGGATAATTCTTCTCGTGAATCTTCAACTGCCGCGAAGCATATGCAATAACCTTGCCATTCTGCATCAACACCGCACCAAGTCCAATACGAGATGCGTCACAATATACTGTATATAGCCTTGAACCTGTGGGCAACACCAACACCGGCGCCGCAGTCAAAGCTGTCTTGAGCTTCTAAAAGCTTGCCTCACACTCGTCCGACCAGCTGAATGGGGCACCCTTCTGGGTCAACCTGGTCATTGGGGCTGTTATGGGTGAAAACTCATCCACAAACCGACGGTAGTAACCCGCCAAACCCAAAAAACTCCGGATCTCTGTAGTTGATGTGGGTCTAGGCCAGTCCTTGACTGCCTCAATCTTCTTAGGATCCACCTGAATACCTTCTGCTGATACAACGTGACCCAAGAAAGCAACTGAACTCAACCAAAACTCACACTTCGAAAACTTAGCATATAATTGGCTGTCTCTCAGAGTCTGGAGAACGATCCGAAGATACTGCTCATGCTCCTCTTGGCTGCGGGAGTAGATCAAGATATCATCAATGAAAACGATCACAAAGGAATCCAGATAGGGCTTGAACACCCGGTTTATCAAATCCATAAATGTTGCTGGGGCATTTGTTAACCCAAATGACATCACTAGAAACTCATAATGCTCGTACCGAGTGCGAAAAGCTGTCTTAGGTACATTGGATGCCCTAATCCTCAACTGATGGTAGTCAGATCTCAAATCAATCTTCGAAAACACCTTGGCACCCTAAACCTGATCAAATAAGTCATCAATCCTCGGCAATGGATACTTGTTCTTGATGGTGACTTTGTTCAACTGCTGATAATCTATGCACATCCTCATCGATCCATCCTTCTTCTTAACAAACAACACCGGCACACCCCAGGGCGAGACACTAGGTCTAATAAAGCCCTTATCAAGAAAATATTGCAACTGTTCCTTCAATTCTTTCAACTCTGGCGGGGCCATGCGGTACGACGGAATAGAAATAGGCTGAGTGCCCGGAGCCAAATAAATGCAAAAGTCAGTATCCCTGTCGGGTGGCATCCCCGGCAGGTCTGCAGGAAATACCTCTGGAAACTCCTGAACAACTGGCACAGAATCCATAGAAGGAACCTCAGCACTAGAATCACGAACATAAGCCAAATAAGCCAAACACCCCTTCTCGACCATACGCCGAGCCTTCATATAAGAGATAACCCTGTTGGTAGAATGACCAGGAGTCCCCCTCCACTCTAATCGAGGCAACCCCAGCAAAGCTAAGGTCACGGTCTTGGCGTGACAATCCAATATAGCATGATAAGGTAACAGCCAATCCATCCCCAAAATGACATCGAAATCCACCATATAGAGGAGTAGGAGATCTACACTAGTCTCAAGTCCCCCAATAACAAACGCACACGAGCTGTAGACACGATCTACAATAATAGAATCCTCCACGGGCGTGGACACATACACGGGAGCACTCAAAGAATCACGAGGCACAACCAAATTTGAAGCAAAATAAGATGACACATAGGAGTATGTAGACCCTGGATCAAATAAAACTGAAGCATCTCTACTACAAACCAAAATAGTACCTGTGATAACTGCAACGGAGGACTCAGCCTCGTGCCTGGTTGGGAAAGCATAACATCGGGGCTGGGCCCCACAACCCTGAACCATATCCTTGGGACGACCTCCTGCTGGCTGGCCTCAACCTCTAGCGGCCTGGCCTCCACCTCTAACGGCCTGACCTCCACCTCTAGCGGGCTGACCCCTACCTCTGGCTCCCTGACCCCTACCTCTAGTTGGCTAGGCAGGCGGTGCTGGAATCATGGCACGAGAACTCTTCTGCTGTGATTGAACACCCACTAATCTCGAACAGGTCCTCCGGACATGCCCATACTCACCACACTCAAAACATCCATCTGAATACTGCGGCTGAGGAAACTGAGACTGACCTTGACGGACCGGCTGACCGCGATAATAACTCTAAAGAGGAGGTGCTCTGATGGGGGCTGGCAGTGCACTATAAGCTGGCTGCCCTAAAGGAGGTACATGAGCACCACGACCCCCTGAAGCTCCATAGGATGTCTGAACTTGAAATACAAACATGAACCTGCCTCATATATGTCTCATGTGCCTTCCAATTTAATGTTGTCCTACCCATGTGTCTGCTAAGGACCGAGTGTGTGGACTTATAGTATTCTTAACTAATTCATTAAGTAGACGTTTGGTTAAGTTGTTCATCCGTCACTGCTGGGTGGGAAAATGTTCTGGCCCTGCTTTGTATGGGTCTATATATGAGTTTAGAGCTTGTAATTGGCATACTGTAATACTTGAGTCGAGTTTGGGTTTGCTGCTGGTGCGAAGGATGAGCTTGTGAAGGCCCAGGCAGTACTGGTATCTCCTTTGGACTTGCTGTAGGGCCTATTATTATTTTTTTGTGCAATATTTATACTTATATTCATTATCTAGGGCCTGTAATAATTTGTAAACAAATAATTGGGGTGTTAGTGAAATTGGGGAAACGGGTATATTCTGATATCTACATAGAGGGTGGAAAACATGTACATTGGGTTTATGTGACTTACCTGTTATTTTACCCAACCTAACATATATGCTATTTAGTTTTCATGTACACTAGTAGAAACCATGCCTATAGGAAATCACACACACACTCAACTTGTTTTATTATGCTTACTGCTATGCGTTATTAGACAACATGCCTATAAGAAACCAGCGTCAATAACTACTCCTTCAATTTGTGCAACTGTGGTGCATTTACTAGATAACATGCCTATAGGACTATATTAACTCATGTTCTACTGATCCTCATCTAGATATCATGTCTATAGGACTTTAATTTATTAATTAGTTATTGTTATTGCTCGCCTAGAAAACATGCCTATAGGGATGAAGTGTTATAAAATCAGTTTCAATTTCCAACTCTTAGAATCTTGCCTATAGGATACTATTACACGCCTAGAAAGTATGCCAATAAAATCAAAAGCGAGTATTTTTAAGCTTTCAAACGGTTGTATTGTCTTATTGCGCAAACAATTTAGGGATCATGCCTATAGGATTTGTAATATCTATAATCTGCAAATTCGTTGTTCTAAAACAGTCAACACTGCCTGCATGTCTGAAACCAAAATCACGTAGAAGCCATGTCTATAGGATTTAATGACTCTAATTCTGAAAATGTACACTGCATAATGTAGAATTTGCCCGCGTGCATTTGTTGTCTATCTGTGGAGGCTAATTTGGGCCTTTAATTGTTTGTTACTTGAAGTCCTACTTGTTTTGAATGTCGCTTAGTTTTATCATTTTGAACAACCTAAGTAAAGTCTAGAACCACCCAAATAGAGGTCCAATGCCTCCTGGACCATAGGCATGGGAAGGGTAATGCACGCACAGGGTACGACTTAAAATTGAATTAGAGCACCTTTAGGTAAAAAAAAAACTTTAACATAGTTATTGGGTAGCAGGAGATGATAGTCCGTGCCCGCTGAATAATATGAGTAACTCCCTATCTTAAGGGAGTTGCAAAGTATTATTTATGTTGCACAGGGTGATCCTTTAGGCGAAAAAACATAGGACCCCCCCTTCCTATCCTTTATGAGTTTGTGGTATACACTTAGTCATCTAATATAGACTGTTATAGTTGTATCCTTGTAGGCCTTAAGATTCGTTCCAATTCTCATTGTGTTATAATTAAAACTTTTCGGCCTTTTATTCTCTTTGTTTATTTGATCATCTTGCCTAATTATAATCCATAAAGTCTTAAGTTCGGTCGGGACCCACAATTGTGGACCTCGAAGAGTGCCTAACACCTTCTCTTGGAGGTAATTTGAGCCCTTACCCGATCTTTGGTGGCGTTGACTAGTCAAACAGAGTTATCTGCATAACAGGTGCCCTAACGCACCTTAAAAACCGTTAGATGGCGACTCTTCTTTTAACACTCTATCTCCTTCATTCAAAAGAGTTTTCACATGTCGAAACCCGACTTCGCAAGAAAAAGGGGCGCGACAGAGGGGCTTTAAGAACTACTTGAAACACAAGCGCAAGGAGATGAAACTCAAAGATCTCATCGTTTGATTGAGGATCGAAGAGGACAATAAAGCTGTAAAAAAGAAGACACGTGGGAACTCCATAATTATGGGAGAAAATATTGTTGAGACTGCTCCAACTAATCCAAAAAATAGGAAGAAGACTTTTGGACCAAACAACTATACCAGCAAGAAGAAATTCAAGGAAACTACCACAACTGTGAAAAGCTTGGACACAAAGCTGCAGAATGTCGTGCTCCAAAGAGAGAGAAGAAAAAATATCAAGCAAATATGGTTGAAACAAATGATGATATTGATGACTTGTGAGCTATGTTGTCTGAATGCAACTTATTGAGGAATCCTAAGGAGTGGTGGATTAATTCTGGAGCCACCCGCCATGTTTGTGCTGTTAGAGAAACATTTGCTGAATATTCTCCCGCTGGACCCGACAAGACCATTTTTTATGGGAAATTCTACAACGGCCAAAATTGAAGGTTATGTTAACTTAATGCCTATATTTCTATGGAACTAAAATTAACAAGAATGCATTTACAATTCCTGTATTTCAACCAAGCAAGGCAATTAGGTATATGTCTATCCTAATTGCAAATCCGTTCCCCGATGCCCAGGTTCAAGAACTTGCTCTATTTAATTCTATATGCAATATAAAGTTTCCACTTTCGAGTTCAACTCTAGATTCGTAGATAGTATTTCACTGTTAGCTACTAAGCAAAATAATTAAAAATAGAATTAAATAAACAAACCAATATGATAAAATCAACTTCGTCAAATTAAACTTCAAACATCAGCATTCATGTTTCACCCATGACCCTAGAACAATAGGGTTCTTAGCCACTCATGTTCATACAATCATCAAAAATAAGGTTTTCAAACATAAAATCAATGAGTACTAGAAAAGGGATGGAAGAATTGATCAAATCGTGCTCCCGAGTGTTTTGCCCTTTTTTTTCTCCTCTCAAAGTCACGTTCCCTCCTTTAAAATAGGTTTAGGTTGGCTTTTATATCAATTGGGGGCGTTTTGGGGTTAAAATAACCGAGTCCTAGTCGAAACAGGACAACGTCACATTCCGAGCGTCCAGGGCAGCGTGGGGCGCTGGCCCTGGCACCCAAAATATTTAGGTTCTATAAATTGCGCCACAGCCAGCGCGCCACGCTGGCTGTGGCCCTCAAATTTCACTTTTTGCTTTTTCTTCCCAATTTCGCTCCAATTCGCGCCATTTCGTCCCAAATTGCATCCGAGTGATTCCTACACATAGAAATACCACAAATGAGCACAAATCATCATATTAAACATCTCAAATCATTGAAACATGAGCAAAATGCGAGGCGATATATATCAAAATATACATACATTAAGCCGATTATCAAAGACCTTCTCGTTGTCAATACCCTTTGACCACAAGTCTTGCCTTATATTTGTCAATAGTGCCATAGTTTTTCATTTTCCTCTTAAAAATCCATTTAGAACCTAATCGTCTATTGCTTGGAGGAAGATCAACCAATTCCCATGTATGGTTATTCAGTATGGATTCTATTTCACTATTGACTGCCTCTTTCCAAAATAGTGATTCGGAAGAAGATATAGCTTCTTTAAATGTTCGAGGCTCATTTTCTAATAAGAAAGTCACAAAATCTGGTCCAAATGAAGTAGATGTTCTTTGACGTTTACTACGTCTTGGATCCTCCTGATTATATATACTTTTTTTTTGTTTCTTCCCGAGGTCGTTTAGATTCTTAGTTAATTAACTCAAATTCCTTTTTTTAGGGATATATATTTTCAAAAAATTCAGCACATCTGATTCTATAACTGTATTATTATGAATGTCGGAATTTTGTGATTTATAAACCAGAAATTGATATGCTTTACTATTTGTTGCATATCCTATGAAAATACAATCAACGAGTTTTCGGTCCTATCCTTACCCTTTTGGGTTTATGAACTTGCACTTTTACCAAACACCCCAACACTTTAAAATATTTCAAGTTGAGCTTCCTTCCTTTTCATTTTTCATATGGAACTGATTGCGTTTTTCTATTGAGTACTCGGTTTAATATACAGTTAGCCGTAAGAATGGATTCCTCCCACAAGTTCTGTGGCAAACCAGAACTTATCAACAAAGCGTTCATCATCTCCTTTACTGATCGATTCTTTCTTTCCGCAATCCCATTAGATTGGGGCGTGTAAGGAGTCATTCTTTGATGAATAATTCCATATTCTAAACATATCTCTTTAAAAGGAGATTCGTATTCACCATCCCTATCACTTCTTATCATTTTGATTTTCTTGTTAAGTTGTTTTTCAACTTCATTTTGTATTGCTTGAATGCATCTGTTGCTTCATCTTTACTATTAAGTAAGTAAACATAGCAATATCGAGTACTATCGTCAATAAAAGTTATAAAATACTTCTTTCCACCACGAGATGATATTGACTTGATGTTGCAAATATCTGTATGAATAAGTCCAAAGGATTTGAATTCATTTCAATTGACTTATAAGGATGTTTAACATACTTAAATTCTACACATATTTGACATTTTGATTTGTCTCATTCAAACTTAGATACTTCCTCTTGATCCTGAAATTGAACGAACACTTCATAGAGTGAGGAGGGAAGTCGAACCTAGAACTAGAATAGAACGAGAGTTGGACATCGTAGTTCAACCACAGCCAATAGAGATGGTAGGTAATGAAGAGCGTGCGGTGATTGAAGCCGCAAGGACAAATCATGCTAATATGACTCAGGCTATTGTGAAGCCTAATATCACAGGGCATTTTGAACTCAAACAGTACATGGTGCAGCTGATTCAGTCCACAGGGCAATATATGGGTCTATCTCATGAAGACCCGCAGAGGCACATTCAGAATTTCCTGGAAATTACGGATACTTACAATTATCCGAACGTTTCCAAGGACTATGTCAGGCTGACACTATTTCCCTTTTCAGTGCTGGGGGAAGCTAAGGAATGGTTGCAAAAGGAGCCCGCAAACTCAATCCACACTTGGGATGATCTACCAAGGAAATTCTTAATCAAGTTCTTCCCCACTAAGAAGACAAAGTCATTGAGAAGTCAAATTCTTGGGTTCGAACAAAAGGATGGTGAGAAACTTCGTCAAGATTGGGAAAGATACAAGAAGCTACTCAGAGACTGCCCGCATCATTGTCAGACTGATGAGATATTGGGTCACACTTTTGTTGATGGGCTAGACGATGCATCAAAGATGAATCTTGATCCAGCTTGTGGGGGTAGTTGCATGGCGAGACTGTATAGTGAAATCCAACTCTTGCTAAATAACTTCACTGCTAATGGTCATAATTGACAAAGAGATGGGGATTCACGAAGGGCAGTTAAACAGAAAGTTGTCGGGTTGATTGAGCTTGATGACTTCTCAGCCATGAGAGCCGATATAGCAAAATTGGCAAATCAGATGAATAGAATGACAATGCAACAAACACAACCGATGCAACATGTACAACAAATGTATATTTGCTACAAACTCTGTGGTGACAGTCATATGAGTGACATGTGCCCCACGAATCCTGAATCCACATACTATATGGGGCAACAGAGCAGAGGTCCAATAAATCAGCATGCACAATATGGGAACACTTACAATCCAAATTGGAAGAATCATCCCAACTTCTCATGGGGTGGAAATAAGCCTAATCAGAATCATTATAGACCCCAAGGAAATTTCAATCAACCTCAGAAGCCACCCCAACAAATGGAAAAGAGTACAAACGACTTGCTAAAGAATTGCTGCTTGACAATCAATAGCTCAGGACCGATTTCAGAAATCTTGAGAGGCAAATGGGGTAGTTAGCAACAAATCAAAATACTAGACTTGCAAGCGCTCTCCTCAGTGATACAAAGAAGAACCCTCAAGTTAATGCAGTTACACTCAGAAACGGGAGGGAACTAGAGGAAGTGCCAAAGAAGAGAAAAGACAAGCCCATACCTGAGGAGGAGTTGATTCCTAAGGCAACACACGAATCAAAGAAAAAGGATACAACTTCAGAGCCAGTGGAGGCTACAAGGCCACCACCACCTTTCCCCCAGAGATTGCAGAAAAAGAATAATGATCGCATGCTCAGCAAATTTCTCTCTATGTTGAGCCAGGTTCAATGTAATATTCCACTGCTGGATGTACTTCGTGAAATTCCAAAGTATGCTAAGTACATAAAAGATATAGTGGCTCACAAGAGAAGATTGACTGAATTTGAGACAGTTGCACTTACTGAGGAGTGCACTTCAAGGGTCCAAAACAGCTCCCTCAAAAGCTTAAGGATCCTGGCAGCTTCACCATCCCTGTGCGAATTGGTAATATTGATGTGGGTCGTGCTCTTTGCGATTTGGGGCGAACATAAATCTGATGCCCTTATCCTTGTTCAAGCAATTGGGTCTGGGAGCTCCAAGACCAACTACTGTGATGTTGCAGCTAGATGATAGGTCCATAGCATACCCTGAAGGAGTGATTGAAGATGTGTTGCTGCAAATTGGGAAATTCATATTCCCTGCGGACTTCATTATACTAGATTATGAGGCTGATGAACTGGTTCCAATCATATTGGGACGACCTCTCTTGGCTACTGGTGATGCAATTATTAAAGTGAGAGAGGGAAAAATGATTTTGAGGGTGGATGACGAGGAAGCAGTATTTAATGTCTACAAAGCAATCCAACTTCCCAGCCACTATGAGGAGCTCTCGATGATATCTGTTGTGGAGGTGGACGAGCAACTTCTTGACACGAGTGTATATCTAGACGATTCTCTAGAGAAAGCACTTATGTTGTTCGATAGCTTGGAAATTGATGAGGAGGTTGAGGAGATGATGCATATCCTAGATGCATCGTGTGCTTACATGCAGGGGATACACCCCTTTGAGCCCCTAAATAGGCCAAGTGGACCTCCTCCAAAGCCGTCAATTGAGGAAGCTCCAAAATTGGAGCTCAAACCCCTGCCCCCTCACCTTCAATATGCTTATTTGGGCAGTTCTGACACTTTACCTGTTTTTGTTTTTTCTGACTTGTCTAAATTGCAGGAAGAAAAGCTGTTAAGAGTGCTACGTGAGCACAAGCGAGCAATTGGGTGGACGATGTCTGAAATTAGAGGCATTAGTCCAGCTTTCTGCATGCATAAAATCCTCATGGAGGACGGACACAAGCCAAGTGTAGAGCAACAACGCCGACTAAATCCAATCATGAAAGAGGTGGTAAGAAAAGAAGTGATTAAGTGGCTTGATGCAGGTATTGTATTTCCAATCTCTGATAGCAAATGGGTAAGCCCCGTCCAATGTGTACCTAAGAAAGGGGGGATGACTGTAGTGGTTAATGAAAATAATGACTTGATTCCCACAAGAACTGTAACTAGGTGGAGAATTTGCATAGATTATAGAAAATTGAACAATGCCACCCGCAAGGACCACTTCCCCCTCACCTTTATTGACCAAATGCTTGATCGATTAGCTGGCCAGGAATACTACTATTTCTTAGATGGTTATTCGGGGTATAATCAGATTGCTATAGCCCCAGAGGACCAAGAGAAAACCACATTTATGTGTCCCTATGACATGTATGCGTTCAAGAGAATGCTCTTTGGTCTCTGTAATACACCTACGACTTTTCAAAGGTGCATGATGGCTACTATTACTGACATGGTTGAAAGATTCGTGGAAGTGTTCATGGATGATTTTTCTGTGTTTGGATGTTCTTTTGATAATTGTTTAATGAATCTTGTTAAAGTGCTTGCTAGGTGTGAAGAGACGAACTTGGTGCTAAACTGGGAAAAGTGCCATTTCATGGTACGTGAAGGTATAGTCCTGGGGCACAAGGTGTCCAATAGCGGTTTGCAGGTGGACAAAGCAAAGGTGGAGGCGATTGAAAAATTGCTCCCACAGACATCAGTAAAAGGCATTCGTAGTTTCTTGGGCCATCCAGGTTTTTATCGTCGTTTCATTAAAGATTTTTCGAAAAATTCTTCTCTTTTGTGCAGGCTTCTTGAGAAAGATGTCTCCTTCAAGTTTGATGATGCCTGTCTGAAAGCATTTAAGGAGTTGAAGGAAGGTTAGTGACTACACCAATTATCATTGCTCCATATTGGGAGCACCCATTTGAGTTGATGTGTGATGCGAGTGACATAACAATCGGAGCTGTTTTGGGGCAAAGGAGAAATAAAATCTTTCACTCCATTTACTATGCGAGCAAAACTCTGAATCCAGCCCAGATGAACTACACAGTTACTGAAAAAGAGTTGCTTGCAGTGGTGTGGGCGTTTGACAAGTTCAGATCCTATCTAGTGGGGACCAAAGTCATCGTCTACACAGATCATTCAGCTATCAGATACTTGTTTGAAAAGAAAGACGCCAAGCCGAGGCTGATTCGTTGGGTCCTCCTCTTGCAAGAGTTTGACTTAGAGATTCGAGATCGAAAAGGGACAGAGAATCAAGTGGCTGATCACTTGTCCAGATTAGAAAATCGGAGCCATGTAGCTGAAGGAGGGTCAATCAAAGAAACATTTCCTGATGAGCAGTTATTATCAATCACCTCAATTGAAGCCCCATGGTATGCATATTATGTGAATTTTATTGCAAGTGGGATGACACCACCAGATCTGACACCTGATAAGAGAAGCAGATTTCTACATGATGTGAGGTTCTACTTATGGGATGAGCCCTTCTTATATAAGCAGTGCACAGATTAGTTGGTACGAAGGTGTGTTCCTGAAGAGGAGATGAACGCAATACTACATGACTGTCATGCTTCGCCATACGGAGGTCATCACGGTGGGGATAGAACCGCCCAAAAAGTGCTACAATCAGGTTTTTATTGGCCAAAATTGTTTAAGGATGCACATGCCTTTGTAAAAAAATGTGATAGATGCCAAAGAATCGGAACCATCACGAAGAAGCATGAGATGCCTCTGCAAAATATTCTGGTAGTGGAGCTTTTTGATGTTTGGGGGATTGATTTCATGGAACCGTTCCCATACTCTAATGGTCACAGGTACATCATGGTGGCGGTCGACTATGTTTCTAAGTGGGTGAGGCCATTGCTCTTCCTACTAATGATGCAAAGGTTGTGGTAAGCTTTGTGAAGAAGCACATCTTCACACGCTTTAGGACTCCAAGAGTGTTGATAAGCGACAGAGGAACTCACTTTTGCAACAAATTGCTGAATAATGTTCTTGCAAAGTATGGAGTTAAGCACAAGGTTTCCACTGCCTATCACCCCCAAACGAGTGGTCAAGTGGAACTTTCAAACAGAGAGGTAAAGCAGATTCTGGAGAAAACAGTAAGTGGAAATAGAAAGGACTGGGCCGTGAAGCTAGACGACGCATTATGGGCATATCGAACTGCATACAAGACTCCCATAGGTACTTCTCCGTATAAATTAGTTTATGGGAAGGCATGCCATTTGCCCGTCGAGCTTGAACATAAAGCCTATTGGGCAATTAAAAAGCTGAATATGGATATGGACTTAGCTGGTGAGAAGAGGTTGCTGCAACTCAACAAGCTTGATGAGTTTCGATTGCACGCATATGAAAATGCCAAATTATATAAAGAAAAGACTAAGAGGTGGCATGACAAGCACATCCAACATCGAGAGTTTGAGCCGGGTCAAGAAGTTCTCTTGTTCAATTCGAGGTTGAAGCTTTTCCCCGGAAAGCTTAAGTCTCGTTTGGCAGGTCCTTTTGTTGTGGTAAGTGTGAGGCCTCATGGAGCTATGGAACTGCGTGATACGAGCTCAAGTGGTACCTTCTTGGTAAATGGCCAGAGAAGAAAACATTATTCATGTGGTGACATTGCACGTCATAAGACCTCGGCGGACTTGGCCGATGCTTAAAAATGTGTTGAGTCGTGTCGCGACGTTAAATCAGGCGCTCGTTGGGAGGCAACCCAATTTTTACTGCTTTCGTAGCTTAGTTTTTGTTTTCTTTTAGTTAGAGTAGACTAAATTTTTTTGTTTTGTTTTGTAGTTGTATAAAATCTTAGGTGGGGATGGTGTGAGTTGTGTGTAAATTATGTATTGAGTGCTCGGGTAGTCGTGATTTTATAAAAAAAAATAGAAATTCGCGAAATGAGCGCCCAGCCTAGCGCCCCACGCTGGCTGGGGCGCAATTTCCAATAGCCAAAATTTTTTTTCAGCGCCAGCCCCAGCGTGGGGCGCTGGGCTGGCAGGTACAGGTATGTTGTTTTAAGTTTTTTTTTCATTTTCTTATTTAATTATAGGACCCAAACCCAAATAACCCAACCCACATACCCATATGCACACACAACCTAATCCATACCCAACTACCAAAACCCATACCCAACTACCCAAACCCATTCCCACTTAAATTAAACAAGTAAAACCCAAAAAAAATCCCTTTTTTTCTACAACACAAAAAAAAATGCCCGCACTGCTTCTCTCTCTCCCCGTTTTCAGTCTCTCTATCTCTCTATCTTTCTCAAATTCTCCAACGTTCTCTTGCTCAAGTTACTCTCAAGCCTCAAACGTATGTTCCTCTTGTTCTCCTTTATTGTATATTAAATTTTCTTAGGTAATTCTAGTCCTCTTTCTCAAACAACCCCAAAATCCCACAGGTTTCTTTGATATATCTTGTTGATTGTGGTAGCCTAGGTGTACATGAAAATTGGTGCAAAAATTTGGTTGTGAATGTGTGTTTGAAGTAGTAAACTATAATTCCCTCTACTTTATGTAAATTTGGGAGGGCCACCTTGTTCCACCATTGTTGAAATAAGAGAAGCAAAATTGATGCCCACAAGGTGTTTGCCATAATGCTTAAGAGAGTAAATTTGAGCACCGGTGAAGTCTAAGTAGCCGAGTGTAGNAAAAGTCGCCGACGTAAAGGAAAAAGGGGTCGGGGGAAAGTCCTCCACTACTGCTCCCCTCCAAAAGAAACGCAAGCAATGCAAGAGCTCTTCCCGACAAGCCAAGGGAAAGCAAGTGGCTAGCGGGCTACGAAGCAATCACGGCCTCGGTTGGAATTTTTTAGGAGATGACGCCAAGAAATGGCATGATACTTTTGTTCCATATGGGTGGTATGTTTTTGAGATGGGGATAAATGTGAAGGCCTTAGAACGAAGCTTCCACGATGTACTTGCTACATTGATCGACAAGAAGATGGGTAAGTTCCTCGAATGTCCGGGCCCTGCAAATCTAAGCATGGTCCGAGAATTATATGCAAACTGGGACAAGATAGAGGATGAGTCATGTGTCAGAGGAAAGAACATTCCAATGGATAGGGAGGCCTTGTGTCATTTTTTGGGAGTTGATAGCCCGAACCCGCGAAGGCTTAGAAAGTTTGTCAAAAGCCCACGCTACCAAGCAATACGTCACACACTTTGTGGCATTGATTCCAATGCAAAGTGGACGAGGACAAAGGGGGATGTTCACCTTGAAATGCTTAGGTTTGACTTCAACAAGATGGCTAAAGTTCGGCAGAACTTTGTGCAAGCTAGATTAATGCCCGTGGAGCATAATAGTGAGTGCACTCGAGCTCGAGTGTGCTTGATCTACTTTATGATGACCGAGCGCCCCATAAATTTGGGTGAGCTCATGCTTGGGGAGATGGCTCGCACCCGTTTTGGAGGGAGGATCAAAAGGTTCTTTTATGGCAACATCCTGACACAATACATGCTATCTTTTGGAGTACCGGAGTACCCAGGCTATGATGAGGTAGTGGAGGCACCCAAGGAATTTCTAGACATCACATCCTTGTTAGAGTCCACATCAAAGCTCACCCAAGCTGCTAGGAATGAGACGGACGAAAATTTTAACAGGTATCTTTACAAAACCGTCAATGTTATTATGAGCAGGCTAGGGGTATCAGATGAGGAGCGCAAAGCAATTATGAAGTGAGCTCCCCAATTCATCCAAGGAGATGTTGGGCATAGCACCAGGTAGTCCCATTCATCCCTCTGAGGATGAAAAACACTCACAAGGAATCTCATGAAGAGGGATGCGGATGATAATGACGTTATGGGGGCCAATGGCTTTGGACCCTTAGGAGATGATGATGAGCCCATTGCCCGCAGCTGGTGGGCGTTCTGAGGAGGCAGACTCCGACTAGCAGGGAGTTCTTTCTTTCCACCGTACTCTATTTTTTGAATTTATTATGCATTTGGGACTATGCATTATTTAAGTGTGGGGTGGGGGAATACTCTTTGAGCTGTAGTTGTATAAACTTTTATTTTTTTTAGTATTACTGTTTTGTTTTTGTTTTTTTTCTTTATCACCTTTTAGCTTAGTTTATGATTAACATAGTTTAAATTAGCTAGATCAGAAAAAAAAAATTAGAAAAAGCTTGGACTTTTCCCGACGATGGATTTGTTGGACAATTTTCTTGAGGGATTAAAGTTTGATTAAAAATACCAAAAAGATTTTCTTTTTTTTAGGTAGTTAGGAAGCATCCCTTGGTTTTTCTTTCGGCAGCGGTTCTTTTCCAAGGGTGTAGCTCGAATTGGGTATTCTAGTTTAGTTTTTTTTCTCTTAGGAGTAGGATGAGGGAGAAAACTGAGATTGCTCTGAGGGACCTATTGACATGTTTGGTGTTGGCAAGTTAAATTATGGCATGCGCTCTGTCTTCCTGTATATATGATTTAAATTGTAATTCCAAGTAAAGTAAGTAACCTACTCTGTGACGCCTTTTTCTCAGTTGATTGACTTGTATGCCACCTAGTGCATTGTTGCTTAAAAATTCTCAACTTGCTATGCTTGCTTGACTTGAGAGTCGCACAGAACCATCTTGAGTGAGTCAAGTGCCATGTCTGTATAAGGATTTTTGATATTCTGTGCTATCCTGTGTAGTCTAGAACTTGCCCCGTGTGTTAATCAACACGAAATCATTAAGTTATGCTAGTCTAGGAGATGATGTAGGCGTTTCTTGCTTGACCATGAAGGTGCTTGTCACTGACAAATAAAATTTTCCCATTGCTAGCCCCTTTGAGCCTATAGACCATTTCCTTGGCACCCACATTACAAGTCGTACTCCTACTTTGTTCTTGATTTGAGATTGTTGAACCTTTACCTCCTAAGGCACTTAGTCGCTAAAAGAAGTAAGGGGAGAGATCGGGGGAGTTACTTTTGAGTGGAACCATGGAAGGGCCCTTAAGGTGCACTAAAATTGTGAATAAAAGTGACTAGCTTATGGACTTCAATGCATGGAGTGTGTTAAGAAAAAGAAGAATAAAAATTGCAAGAAAAAGCAAATAAAAGTCCAACTGAAAAAAATACACACCTCTTAATCTTTCTCACTCGTGCTAGTGAATCCATAGAGGTGCTTAATTGAAAAGAGGGCTATGTTATATATGGTGTATGACAAGTGAAGGGGTTGAAAAGAAAAGGTGTTTGATTTGTGAATGTAGTGTATTAAAGTACTTAGGAGGGTTAGTCACTATACCTAAATATATCCTACCCGTCCCTTAGCCTACATTACAACCTTGAAGTCCTAATTGATCCTAGATTTGGCTAGCTTAGATTAGTAAAGATATACACTACGAGCAAGCATATGGTACGACCACGGGATGCACATGAACTATTTGTGAGAGTGAGTGAATTTCGTTCAATCATGTGATGTCCTTAAATTATGTTCAGTGACATATTTGAATGTGTGGACTTTGATATTCACTCTTTTGTTTGTGGTGAGGGCACTTGGTCTCATGACGGAATGGTGATGTTATACACTTTCTTTTGTTGGGTAAGTGTGTGAGTTGAGGATGTTTAGTGGTTACGAGTTGTCTCTTGAAGTAAGATGGTTGTGGAGAGGTTTCTTGAGTTGGTTGAATAGCATTGTATATACTTGGGCAAGTTTAAAAAACGAGAAGAATGTGAAATTCGTGTGTTCATGGCTAATTGTCGATATCGATCATAGTCAAAAGGTAGGGTGTTTGATTGAATTAATTGTGAAATGTTCTTTCGTAGTGATAAGTATGTTTTGGGGGATTAATATAGTTCCATTGCTCGAGGACGAGCAAGAGTCTAAGTGTGGGGTATTGATAATCGGCTTAAAGTATGTATATTTTGATATATACCGCCTCGCATTTTGCTCATGTTTCGATGATTTAAGATGTTTAATATGATAATTATTTGCTCATTTGTGGTATTTCTATGTGTAGGAATCATTCAGATGCAATTTGGGACGAAATGGCGCAAATTGGAGCGAAATTGGGAAGAAAAAGAAAAAAGTGAAATTTGATGCGGAATGTGAAGTTGTCCTGTTTCGACTAAGACTCGGTTATTTTAGCCCCAGGACGCCCCCAACTGAAATAAAAGCCAACCTAAACCTATTTTGAAGGGGGGAACGTGACTTGAGAGGAGAAAAAAAAGGGCAAAACACCCGGGAGCACCGATTTGATCAATTCTTCCATCCCTTTTCTAGTACTCATTGATTTTATGTTTGAAAACCTTATTTTTGATGATTGTATGAACATGAGTGGCTAAGAACCCTATTGTTCTAGGGTCATGGGTGAAACATGAATGTTGATGTTTGAAGTTTAATTTGACGAACTTGATTTTATCATATTGGGTTGTTTATTTAATTATGTTTTTAATTATTTTGCTGAGTAGCTAACAGTAAAATACTATCTACGAATCTAGAGTTGAACTCGAAAGTGGGAACTCTAGATTGCATATAGAATTAAATAGAGCAAGTTCTTGAACCTGGGCATCGGGGAACATATTCGCAATTAGGATAGATATATACCTAATTGCCTTGCTTGGTTGAAATACAGGAATTGTAAATGCATTCTTGTTAATCTTAATTCCATAGACATATAGGCATTAAGTTAACTTGAATAGGCGAGTAAGGACTCGACAGATTCTTATGAGTAATAATAACCCTTTCAATCAACAATCCAGATAAATCAATTAGTCATTTTAAGCCAAGAACGTAACACGATTGTTAGCTAACCCGTGACCCTAGAATATTCTCTCCTACTGATTGTTATTCGAAATTGCTATTTGTTTCGACTGATTTCTAGTTAATTCATTGCTTGATAATTTTAGGTGGTAAATTAGTCACTTCTATATTTTGCGAGAAACCTCTTGAATTGATAAGTCAATTGAGTTTGAATCAGTCAAAAGTTAATCATAAGTCTTCGTGGGAACGATACTCTACTCACTACTCTATTACTTGACGACCGCGTACACTTGTATGAGTGTTTTTGGTCGCAACAGTCTTGAGTATTTTGATACATACTCTCGAGTTACAAGAATTACGTCCATAAGAACGTTAGTAGCATAAGCTGTGGTATATGGTCTTGAAATTCATCAAATGGACGTTAATGGAGATTTGGAGGAAGAAATTCACATGGAACAACCTTAAGGGTTTGTGGTTCCACGTAAAGAAAAGAAGATATGTAGACTTGTTAAGTCGCTTTACGGAGTAAAACAAGCACCCAAACAATGGCATGCGAAATTTGACCAAACAATATTGTCAAATGGTTTTAAGATAAATGAAAGTGATAAATGTGTGTACATTAAAAATGTTTCACATAGTCATAGTTTGCTTATATGTGGATGATATGCTGATAATGAGTAATGACATTGCCAACATTAATGCGACTAAGCGTCTGCTAACTAGCAAGTTTGATATGAAAGACTTGGGAGTTGTCAATTTTATTCTGGGTATTAAGATCCATAAGACTCCTCAAGGTCTGGAATTGTCGCAATCCCATTACATTAAAAAAGTACTTGAAAAATTCAAGTACTTAGATTTTAAAGTTGCAAAGACTCCAATTGACGTGAATATTGAACTTGCAAAAAACAAAGGCCAAAGCATATCACAATTGGATTATGCTCGTGTGCTGGGATGTTTAATGTATATCATGAATTGTACTTGACCAGATATAGCTTGTTCTATAGTAAATTGAGTCGATACACGAGTAATCCAGATCAATCTCATTGGATGGCGATGAAACGAGTTTTGGGATATTTAAAACATACTTAAGACTTTGCTTTGCACTACAGTAATTATCCTACGGTGATTGAGGGATACTGTGATGTAAATTGGATCACCTGTTCAACTGATTCTAAATCCACAAGTAGATATGTATTCACTATTGGTGGAGGAGCGGTATCTTGGAAGTCGTCCTAACAAACTTGTATTGCCCACTCTACAATGGAGGCTGAGTTTATAGCCTTAGATAAAGCCGAGGAAGAAGCTGAATGGGCCCAAAATTTCTTGAAAGATATTCCATTTCGGCCCAAACCGTTGGCACGAATATGCATACAATGCGATAGTCAAGTGGCAATTGAAAGGGCTGGGAGCGCTATGTATAACGATAAATCTCGTCATATATGACAAAGACATAAACTTTTAGGCAGCTACTCTCTAGGGGGATCATCAAAATTGACTATATAAGTCAAGCGATAATGTGTCGAATCCTCTTATAAAAGGTCTAACTAGAGAGGTAGTTGAAAGATCATTGAGGGGAATGGGACTATGGCCGATGACCAGTCATTGTGGCGGTAACTCTACCTAGAAGACCGAAGATCCCAAAATCTAGGTCCAAGGAGATCAAACAAAGTCATTAATGACGATTCAACATTGTCAACTAAAATTTTGGTCCATTCTCGTGATGAGACAATGTTCAGTACCAAGGATAAAATATTATGGATTTTTAATGGTTCCTAAATTTGATACGGGGTATACAAAGAGTGTATCTACAGGATGACACATTTAGGAATCACCTATGTAAGTGTGAAGTGTTAGCCGCTTCAAGGAGAATTCTGCATGGCCGGTTCTCTACGTTCTTATGAAACCAGGCGGTGTTCAAGACTGAAAGGAACACAACAATGAGAACCAAAGACGTTAAGGGTTGATTGTGTGACTTATAGTTGTCTAGGTATACACCAAAGTTCGACAGTTCAAAGATATCAAATCTACCGATTGATCGAGTATATCCGACATAAGTTCACTACGGAAACTTCAAAGGAAAGAGTACTATCTAGATGTTATTAATCCTTTCTTGTAAATCACACAAATTTTTATGCATATTTTCGGGATATAGCTATTCCCCATTCATGTGGGGGATTGTTGTGTTTTAAGCTTGTTAGAGTTTAAAAATATATTGAATGGGAAATGGAGGAAAAAATAAAATTTTGAATTTTCCTCTTTGACAAAGGGACATTTTTCCATATTGGAGGAGGAAAAGAGTTTTGATGGGTATATATACAATTGCACTTCTTCGAGCTCTTAAAGAGTTGAGAAGAAGGCAAGCATCACGCTGTCGTTGTCGTTGCTAGACTCGGCTTCAGCTTCGGTGCTTCGGATTTGAATTGGTCAAATGATTTTATTGATTAATTCTTTGGACCAAATTTATTTGTTAATATTAACGTAATATTATTTAATCCAAATTAGACCGTTTCTGTAACGGTAATTTAGTTTTTCCTCCATTTTAATTTTTCCACTATAATTTGAATTTGGCGGTTTGCGTAAATGGCTGTTTTATAAAACAGACATTTTGAGTTGCAGCATTACATGAAGATTTGAAACTCTTCGGTATTACTCAACGTTTTGGCTATAAAAACATGAAATCTCCCTCAGACTTTCCTTACGAAAATTCTGATTTCTTTTTTTTTTTTTTCATTCTGCAATGTTTTTAACAGAAAAGAAAGCAGTGAGTTTGATTTACCACTGTTCTTTGCGTTCGTTCATCACTGGGGCTTGAAGTACCGCTACACCAATGAGGGTAATACGTTCTATCGTGGAAGGTAATAGTCCTAAACCTCGGGTTGTAACGACCCGACCGATCGTTTTGAGCTCTAACACATCGTTTGGCGGATTGAGGCCATGAGCAACTTCATTTCAGGTATTATTACTCGTACGCGTGGATAGAATTGAAAATCAGGAAGTTCGGAGTCGATTTGGAAAGAGAATTCTCATTTCGGAAGCTTTAAGTTGGAAGAATTGGTTAAGTTATGATTTTTGAGTAAACGATCTCAGAATCGGGAATTGGAGGTTTCAACGGGTTTGTAGGATGATTTTGGACTTGGGCGTATGTTCGGATTGAGTCTTGGATGACCCGGGAGCGTTTTGGCGCCTATTGTAGAAGTTAGCATTTTGGAAGAATTTCATAAGTTTGGGTTGAAGTGCATTTCAACATAATCAATGTCCGTTTGGGATTCAGAGTCTGGGAATAGCTCTGTATGGTGATTCGAGTATTGGGAGCGCGTCTGGAAGTGGATTCGGAGGTCTGTAGGTCATTTTGGAGTCGTTTGGCGAAACTTAGAAATTTGAAGATTTTTGGGTAGTTTGACCTGAAGTGGTCTATTTGATATCGGGGTCGGATTCCAATTCGGAATTTGGAGTAGGCCCGTAATGTCGAATATGACTTGTGTGCAAAATTTGAGGTCAATCGGACGTGATTTGATGGGTTTCGGCATCGAAAGTAGAAATTGATGTTTCAAGTTCTTTAAGTTTGAATTGGAGGGTGATTCGTCATTTAAGCATTGTTTGATGTTATTTGAGGGCAGGACTAAGTTCGTATGGTGTTATAGGACTTGTTGGTATGTTTCGTTGAGGTCCCGGGGGCCTCGGGTTGATTTCGAATGGTTTACGGATCAAGGTTTGAAGTTGAAGAGCTGCTGAAGTTTGAGGACTGCTGGTGTAATCGCACCTGCGGAGTGGGCACCACAGGTGCGAGCCCACAGAAGCGGGAAGGCAGTCGTAGAAGCGAAAAAGGACAGGAGCAAGGGGAAGTCGCAGGAGCAGACATTTGGGCGAATATGTGGACGTGCAGGTGCGAAGGCGAAGGCCACAGAAATGGAAAAGGGCGCATGTGCGAAGAAGGCGCCGGAGAAGCGGCTAGTGGACCGCAGATGCGGAAGTCGTCTGGGCAGAAGGGTTCTTTTAAAATTAAAATTAGGCCCATTTTCTCTCATTCTCTCTTGGTTAGACAATTTTTGGGGAGCTCCAAATGAGGATTTTCATCATTCAAGTCAAGGTAAGTTATTCCCACCTCATTATAAGTTAAATACATGGATTTTATAAGGATTTAAACATAAAAATTAGCAGAAATTGTGGGGTTTTTTGTAGAAAACCTAGATATTTATATTCTTGGATTTTGACCAAGAAATTGGACATGGAATTTGGAATAAATTATATATTTGAGTTCGTGGTATTATGGTCAAAGTTATTTTCAAAATTTTTTGGAATCAGGGCACGTGGGCCTAACGGTGATTTTTATCGACTTTTCGATCGGGGTTAGAAATTGTTGTAAATAGGATTATAATGAGTATGTGAGTATATATTTATGGATTTGCTCATTATTTACTAGATTTGGAGCATTAGGAATCGGTTTGAAGTGTTAGAAAGGCTTGGGAGCCGGCTAGGGAACTTCGGAGTGAGGTAAGTCTCCTTTCTAACCTTGTAAGAGGGAATTAACCCCATAGGTGAACTAAATTATTATGTGCTTCTATTTTTGGGGGGCTACGTACGCACGAGGTGACGAGCGTTCGTACGTAGCTACTAGTTGTGCCTATGTGCGAGTAGTTTTAGGTTTACATCATGCCTCGTTGAGATTGTTATTGAATTATGTTTGTTGTTTGCCTTTAGAGGGAGAGAGATGGAGTTTGCTTATTAAATGTTTTGAAAGGAGTTGCAATTGAGGAAAAGTTGGGATCTTAAAAGTTTTCATTTGAACTTCGTATTTTGAAAAAGAATGGAAGAATACTATAATAACTTAAGAAATCTATATGTAACCGCGCCACAAGTATGATCCGGGAGCGAAGTAATTCCTTAAATTTATATTTGAATGCGTCGCAAGTACGAATTGCGAGCGGGGTAATTCCTTAAACTTATATTTGACTGTGTCACAAGTATGATCCGCGAACCGGGTAACTCCTTCTACTACTCTCATGGGAGCGAGCCGATCACCTCGACAGGTAAATAGATGCATCTATGGTTCGCGCCGTTTGACCCTCGGCAGTGCACAGTTTACTTTTATGTTGGATCGGGCCGTACGCTTCACCATTTCCTATATATATTATCCTCATGGAATCGTGCGTAATATTTGGCAAGAACCTAGTGTATCTGAGGGTTTTTCCCTGAATTGGCTTATGACAACCTCTTTGATGAAATTCACTATATCTATATGTATGGTCCGGCTGTGGAGGGAACTTGCTAATTGAGAGCTTGAGTAAAATGGTAAAGAGGGGAATTGTACCGCGTATCTTATACTTGTCTATTTCATATATATACTCTATTTCATATTTATTCACTTCTTTACTGTACCCGATATTATTGGACCACTAGTAAGTGTCGAAGTCGACCCCTCGTTACTACTTCTTCGAGGTTAGACTGGATACTTACTGGGTACGCGTTGTTTTCGTACTCATACTACACTTGTTGTACATTTTTGTTGTACAGGCACGTGTATGCCTATTGGCCTAGTGGGCGCAGCGGCATAGTTGATACGGAGACTTAGGTGAGTTGCATCTTATGAGATGATCCGCATCCAGCAGAGTCTCCTTCAGAGTATTTGTATTTTCTATTCTATCCAAACTTGTATTCCGGACAATTATGTATTTCATTTTATTTCCTAGTAGTTGCTCATGCACTTGTGACACCGGGTTCTGGGATGCTTATGGGATAATCAGTATTGGAATTAGAAAATATTATTATTATTCTGTAAAATTCATTTTTTACTAGTTAAGTTGAAGGAAATTTATGATTTCAAAAATATTTAAATGAGAATTTAATTAACTATTTAGTGTTGGCTTGCCTGATAGAGGTGTCTGGTGCCGTCACGACCTTTTAACAAATTTTGGATCGTGACAATATGGTATCAGAGCTCTACGTTCACTTAGCTCTCACGAGTCATGAGCGAGTCTAGTCGAGTCTTGCAGATCGATACGGAAACGTCTGTACTTATCTTCGAGAGGCTAAAGAGCTGTTAGGAGAACTTCCTTTCTTGATTCCTCATCGTGCGATTTGATTTCTTTGAGCTTATGCCTTTATTTCTTCCTATTCCATCTTATGTGACGTGAAGCGCTTGCTATCGATCGAGAATCGAGGAATGCAATGGTACTACAGATGCGGTGCGGGATGTTTCTCCCTGCGTAGTTGATTGGGATATTGTCGTCGTTTTGCGGAAGGATATTCCGTCATTTCAGCTCAGTAGTTGTACTTCTGAGAGCTTTGAGGCAGTGAATAGGTTGCTATGATGCTCATGAGTTGTTATCGCACAGTATTGAGGTGATGGTAAGATGCTTTCCTATGTGTCGGGGCAGTGAACGACTTGAGAGGAGGTTTACTTAGTACATGATTCAGAGATTCGGCATTTTATTTCCGGCAGAGGAAACGACAATCGGACTATAAATGTTCAGGTTTGGGTTGATTTAGAACGAGACTTGGTATTTTCGAGCGTGGTGGAATTTTCATCTGTGATATGGTGTCATTGTCCTTGTTGAATATCGTCGGTGTTATGGTTTTCTTCAATTTGCCTTTGGGGTAGGGTAGCGTGAAATAGTGCCGGAGAAGCGGCTATCAGAGATCGCGGTGTGCAGTGGTTCAGAATTGAATCGATGTTCCTAGTGTTGATGACTCAAGGAAGATGATCCTCGAAGGGGTTTAAAGTTGGTAGCGGCCTATCGGTTTGAGGGCTACAGAGATGGATTTTGACTTAAGGAAACAACTGGGCGGCGAAGGATGAGGAAGGACATGTGGGAGGTGTCTCGCGGTGGATAAACTTCTAGAAGGCCAAGTGTGAGAAACAGGAGTCGAGTAGCTGCTTAAAGGAATGAGTGTGACAGAAGTGGTAGAGTGGCGGAGTAGCATATGGGTTCGGCGACAGGATAGCTACACGCCTTAAGAAAAGTTTAGAGCGATATGGGATTTATGGTGGACGGTGACTGGGTCTACAGACTTAATTTGAAATATTGGCTATTATACGACGGGAGATTCTGATGCGACAGAAAGGAGTTGCTTGACATGAAGAAGGATACAATATTACTTTGGATTGGAAGAGGCTGTCGCACCTTTAGTTGATGTCCATGAGAAGTGAACGGACTTGTATAACTGGTGAATGAGCATGGGCTCAGGATGGGTTACTGATTTTGTAGTAATTGTACCCAGTATAATGAAGTTGAAAGATATCGATATGTAATTTCCACAGGTGGGTTATCTCCTGTGAACAGGTTAGCGATCGTGTGGTGTTGACGAAGCTTCTACAAAGGATTCTACTGGCTATCCGGTGAGAGGTTGAAGATGTAAACGTAGCTGGTGATTCAGAGTATTCATGAAATGGTTAACGGGAAGATTTGGAGGAGTTTGGCGGGTTGATTGTGCAAGATCATGTCAACGATGGAGGAAGAGTCTTGGTGGGTTCCAGGTTATGCACAGGTAGCTTCGAGCTAAGTGGGAGAGTCCCACCGCCTACGATTAGATTGTATGGTTATCTACTTATAAGGTTTCTAGTTATCGGCATATTGATGGGTTATTGCGACTAAGGAAAGAGAACATCAATGGTAATTTGAGCAAATGATTTGACTAACGTGTTCTATAATTTGGCATTATCGATTCATGTTCAGGTTTTGGGAAGACGCAGGAATTATGCTTCGTGTAGAAGCGAGTTACAAGGAAGGTGATTCGGCCGGATGCTTCTTTGAAAGAGTGGTCATGTGCTAGCGGAGCCTTGCAGTTGATTATTCTTGGGACCAAGTCAGAGTGGGTGACTCTCAACAACGATCCTAGTGGATTCAAAAGTTAAAGTGTGGTGCCTAAGGATTTCGAGTCCATAGTATGGTTTAGTATCGAGCTTTTGCAGCGGATTATGATAAAGGAGCTTGGGGTGTTCTGTGTTGTCTCCGGTACGCAGTGTAGTATAAGAAGAATGGGAGGAAATATTTTGGATTTATAGAAGAATTATCAGAATGGGTGTACCAGTTAAAGATGTGATTATGCACACAAGGAGGGTATGAAGTGGTTTGTGGGTTTTGAGACAATGTGGTATTGTGAAATGGGGTCACTCAGGACGAGTGCGGATTGAGTTTGCTATGTTTTGAATGGAGCTATTATTATTCCTAAGTCAAGTCCAGGGGAAATTAAAAGAAGTCAGACTGGTTAGCAATGGGTTGGATCGGCATGATGATGGCAATGATCAGCTCTGTCAGTGTGTTAAACCATGCATGTAATTTATGGCGGTACGTGCGAGGCTTGACGACCGTCGTAATTGATTTTATTCGGAAGCATTCGAGTAGTATGTCCTGTTATGTGTAGATGGATCCCGGGAGAGTTATAGTGGTATAGACCATAACTTGAGGTTGGCATTTTCTGCGGTTATGAGAATTTAGTCACGGGTTGCAATGGTTCTCTTGAAATGAGTTAAGTAAAAGGTTTCTATATATGATGAAGTGTCTACCCTATTAGTGGTTCAAGAGTTATGATGAAATTCTTGTACTCTTGCGCATTGTCATGATTAAGTGTCATGAGTATCGTGGGAATTGGAAGTTGAGGATCGAGGTCGCAGTTCAGTGTTGACAAGAATGTCGCGAGCTCGTATGAGCAAGGAAGGAATCAGATGGTTGGAGCCAGCTGGTATTTTCCTTAGCGTCACCTAAGATCAGCGTCTTGTGTAAGAGGCTTTGAGTATTGATTGCGGATTTTTGATTTGTTTTACCGTATTAGTGTGGCCAGTGGAACTAAGGAAGATTGTTCCGAATTTGATGGTTGTTCTTGTGTGTTATGGGAAAAAGAGGTTATTATGGACCCTTGAAAGGTTATTAGCCTAGTGCGGTGCGATCAGAATCGGCTTGAGGTCCATGGATGGATCTAATTATGAATATGGGCTCTAAATCAGGCCGGATGTGTTCATTTCAGCATAGCGCTCCTTATGGAGGGGTATTCGGACGTTGGATGATACTTCGTCATCGGCTATTGTATGTAATACCATATGGTGCCGTGTGAGTTGTGAAATGGCTTGATAAATTTCATATGTGTTGAGGTTCTGCGTAACGGTGGTGTTATGTGAGCTGGATGGCTCTCGAGATTTCAAATCATATATCGCACCTTAGTCGTGCTTGAGTTTTGTAGCGTATGGCGCTGGCGGTCTCCCCAGGAATTTGCGTTATGCACTCCGCGTGCTCGTGATTGATATTTGGGTATTTCGCAGGTATGAGCATTCTAGCTCGATAAGTGATTCCTTATAGATTATATGTATGAATCAGGTGGCACGCCGCCACGAATATTTTGTTTGGATCGGGTTGCACGCCGCAACAGTGTGATGTTGAGTACAGTCCACTATATCATTTCTCGAGTATTTTGCTTCCCATTTTTCTGAGGAAGGTTCATAATGCCTTTCGGTTGTCTAAATTAGTTACGCGGGTTGAGTAGTTCTTTCCAAAGTTCATTTTCCCTATGTATTACATTCGAGTTGTAGCTTATTGGCACGTTGTGGCATCATATGAGAATTTTAGTAGTGTCTGAGGTGGCTTATCTGGGCAGCTTATACTGGGTGAGACGAGATTTTTGGACCTAGGATTAGTGCGATCAGATTTATATGAAGCATATTAAAGAGAAAATATAGTTATTTGGTTCATAATGAGGCAATGATTCTTGTCAGGAGGAGAGACTCAATGAATTATTTGCTCAGCAGTCGATTATGAATTTCTACATATCTCTTCCGTCGCGGCGATATTGTAGGAGTTGGAACATGACTTATATGAGAATGTCGGTTATTATTACAAGAGGAAGTTATTGTGGTCATGTGAATTGCACGGTGCATGGTATGAATTCAGCAAAGGTATGCAATCATGTTTTGGTACATCGTGTGGTGATTGATACGATGTTCGTATGTTGGAAACAGGCCTGGCAGAAGATTCCGGATGTTGGAATTTGGCTCTACATTTGACCAAACAAAAGGGGAATCTTCAGATTTTCTCGAGCAAATGTGCTCAACTGAGCTGTGGTAGCACGGGTAGGTGCACGAGGTGTTAAACAGCAATTTCAGACGACTTCAGCATAGTTTTTAGCACGTTCGAGGACAAACGTATGTTTAAGTGGGAGAGAATATAACGACCCGACCAGTCATTTTGAGCTCTAACGCGTCGTTCGGCAGTTTGAGGCCATGAGCAGCTTCACTTCAGGTATTATGACTTGTACGCGTGGATGGAAATGAAATTCAGGAAGTTCGAAGTCGATTTGGAAAGAGAATTCTCATTTCAGAAGCTTTAAGTTGGAAGAATTGGTTGAGTTGTGATTTTGAGTAAACGACCTCAGAATCAGGATTTGGAGGTTCCAATAAGTTCGTATGATGATTTTGGACTTGGGCGTATGTTCGGATTGAGTCTTGGATGACCCGGGAGCTTTTCAACGCATATTGTGGAAGTTAGCATTTTGGAAGAATTTCATAAGTTTGGGTTGAGGTGCATTTCAAAGTAATCAATGTCTGTTTGGGATTCAGAGTCTGGGAATAGCTATGTATGGTGATTCGGGTATTGGGAGCGCGTCTGGAAGTGGATTCGGAGGTCCGTAGGTCATTTTGGAGTCGTTTGGCGAAAGTAAGAAATTTGAAGGTTTTTGAGGAGTTTGACCGGAAGTGTACTATTTGATATCGGTGTCGGATTCCAATTCCGGAAGTTGGAGTAGGTCCGTAATGTCGAATGTGACTTGTGTGCAAAATTTGAGGTCAATCGGACGTGTTGATAGGTATCGGCATCGAAAGTAAAAATTGAAGTTTCAAGTTCTTTAAGTTTGAATTGGAGGGTGATTCGTGATTTTAGCGTTGTTTGATGTGATTTGAGGGCTCGACTAAGTTCGTATAGTGTTTTTGGACTTGTTGCTATGTTTGGTTGAGGTCCCGAGGGCCTCGGGTTGATTTCAGATGGTTAACGCATCAAGGTTTGAAGTTGAAGAGCTGCTGAAGTTTGAGGACTGCTGGTGTAATCGCACCTGCGGAGTGGGCACCGCAGGTGCGAGCCCGCAGAAGCGAAAAAGGACTGGAGCAGGGGGAGTCGCAGGAGCAGACATTTGCGCGCACATGCGGGCGCGCAGGTGCGAAGGCGAAGGCCGCAGAAGCGGAAAAGGGCGCATGTGCGAACAAGGCGCCGCAGAAGCAGAGCTGCAGAAGCGGCAAGTGGACCGCAGATGCGAAAGTCGTCTAGGCAGAAGGGTTCTTTTAAAACTGGGATTTGGCCATTTTCTCTCATTCTCTCATGGTTGGACGATTTTTGGGGAGCTCCAAATAGGTATTTTCATCATTTAAGTTAAGGTAAGTTATTCCCACCTCATTATAAGTTAAATACATGGATTTTATAAGGATTTAAACATGAAAATTAGTAGAAATTGTGGGGCTTTATAATTAGGTAGAAAACCTAAAAATTTATATTCTTGGATTTTGACCACGAAATTGGACATGGAATTTGGAATAAGTTATATATTTGAGTTCGTGGTATTATGGGCAAAGTTATTTCCGAAAATTTTCGGAATTCGGGAACGTGGGCCCGATGGTGATTTTTATCGACTTTTCGATCGGGGTTAAAAATTGTTGTAAATAGGATTATAATGAGTATGTGAGTATATATTTATGGATTTGCTCATTATTTACTAGCTTTGGAGCGTTGGGCATCGGTTTAAAGTGTTGGAAAGGCTTGGGAGCCGGCTAGGGAACTTCGGAGCGAGGTAAGTCTCCTTTCTAACCTTGTACGAGGGAATTAAACCCATAGGTGAACTAAATTATTATGTGCTTCTATTTGTGGGAGCTACATACGCACGAGGTGCCGAGAGTCCGTACGTAGCTGCTAGTTGTACCTATGTCCGGGTAGTTTTAGGCTTACATCATGCCTTGTTGATATTGTTATTGATTTATGTTTGTTGGATGCCTTGAGAGGGAGCGAGATTAAGTTTGCTTATTAAATGTTTTGAAAGGAGTTGAAATTGAGGAAAAGTTGGGATCTTAAAAGTTTTCATTTGAACTTCGTATTTTGAAAAGAATGGAAGAATACTATAATAACTTAAGAAATCTATGTGTAACCGCGTCGCAAGTATGATCCGCGAGCGAGGTAATTCCTTAAATTTATATTTGACCGCGTCACAAGTACGATCCGCGAGTGGGGTAATTCCTAAACTTATATTTGACTGCGTCGCAAGTATGATCCACGAACGGGGTAACTCCTTCTACTACTCTCATGGGAGTGGGCCGATCACCTCGGCAGGTTAATAGATACATCTATGGTTCACGCCGTTCGACCCTCGGCAGTGCACAGTTTACTTTATATTGGAACGGGCCGCACGCCTCAGCATTTTCTATATATATATTATGCTCATGGAATCGTGCGTAATATTTTGGTGAGAAGCTTGTGTATCTGAGAGTTTTTTCGTGAATTGACTTATTACAACCTCTTTGATGAAATCCACTATATCTATATGTATGCTCCGGTTATGGAGGGAACTTGCTAATTGAGAGCTTGAGTAAAATGGTAAAGAGGAGAATTGTACCACGTATCATATACTTGTCTATTTCATATTTATTCACTTCTTTATTGTACCTGATATTATTGGACCACTAGTAAGTGTAGAAGTCGACCCCTCGTCACTACTTCTTCGAGGTTAGACTAGATACTTACTATGTACGCGTTATTTTCGTACGCATACTACACTTCCTGTACATTTTTGTTGTACAGGCACGTGTATGGCTAGTGTCCTAGTTGGCGCAGCGGCATGGTTGTTACGGAGACTTAGGTGAGCTGCATCTTATGAGACGATCCGCAGTCAGCAGAGTCTCCTTCAGAGTATTTGTATTTTCTATTCTGTCAAAACTTGTATTGCGGACAGTTATTGTATTTCATTTTATTTTCTAGTAATTGCTCATGCACTTGTGACACCGAGTTCTGGGACGATTATGGGATAATCAGTATTGAAATTGGAAAATATTATTATTATTCTGTAAAATTAATCTCTTACTAGTTAAGTTGAAGGAAATTTATGAATTCAAAAATATTAAAATGAGAATTTAATTAACTATTTAGTGTTGGCTTGCCTGACAGAGGTGTCCGGCGCCATCACGACCTTTTGACGAATTTTGGGTCGTGACACAGGTACTAGGAGAGGATTAAGTTCCTTAAGGAAACACTATATATTCAACGGGCTCGGATTAATTTCTGTTCTTTTCTGGTTTTACTTTATTTTTATATTTGAATATATTCTTGAATACAGATCACTAACAAGATTATCTTTGGGCGGGTTTAACTCAACAATCTTAATCGATCTTATTCTTATTCTCTCAACTTTAATTTTTTTTCCCTCAAACAATTGCTAGATATCTTATCTATCCTTGTAGATGAGTAGTTTCACTTTTGTTCTTTGGAACGTCCTAATTAAGAAGTAAATGCTACCCTATATACAACTACCATAGAGTTAGCACATGAGAGTATATCTCCATGCTAGCTAAATCCACCTCTCCGGCTTTAATATCAATTTTTTGCGAGGGTTTGTCATGAAATTAACAAAAGATTCTTTTGCTTGATGATGACGGTAGACAATAAATTTGCGTCGAGAAAATAAAATCAATACCGAAAAATATCGCAACAATCGTAGTATTTTATTTCGAATATTTGAGTGTTACAATCTCTATGAATCCTCTAATTCTTCTTTCCAATAGTAAATAAATTCAAGGGCCTTTGAGCTTGATCTTGTATCTATATTTGTTTCCACGAACGATGATCTTGTTCTTGAGCTTGAGCTTGAGCTTGATTGCTTGAACTTGACCTTGATTCGTTCTTCATTCTTGAGCTTGAACTTGATTTCTTGAGCTTGAACTTGATTGCTTGAAGCTTGAAACTTGTAGAGAAATTTGCGGTGTTTGATCCACGAGCTCTCTCTTGCTTCTTGTTATAACTTTTGGTCTCTTTTCTGAGTTATGAAGACCCCTATTTATAGTTGTGGGAGGGAAGAGTTATGATAAGAACAAACTCTTTCCGACCAATCAAATTGAAGTGTGACATGGCCGCATTTGATTGGCCAGAACATGTCACTTGCACACGTGGCGCGATTTAATTGTCCTTTCAGTGTGACTGGGCATGCCTTGTCATTTTGATACGTGGCATGCTCCTATTGGCTCTTCCGCTTGACTTGGCGCGCCACATCATTTGACACGTGGCACCAAACTGGGCCTCTAGGAAGATGACATCATGGGCTTAATGAATTGGGCTCCTCACTTTAGCCCAATTAAATGGGTTAGCCCAATGGATTAAGACTCATTTATTTAATCCATATATATTGGACCTATATAATTAAATCAATTATATTGGCCCATATATTTATTTGGACCAATATATCTTGAATTTAAAATATAATCTAAATTACTTTAATAAAATTTATCTGCCTACAAATGCCCCCTACTTCAAGGCTTATCATAGCGTAGACTGATCGAGACTACCCCGAAATAGAATCCTCACTTTCCTTGAATTAAGAAAAGTATTAACATGTTACTTGGATTGTATGAATATATGTAATGACCAACCATCAGTTACGTTGGATATTAATGAAACTCTTTTTGCTCTTTGCAATAAAGAGACTTTCTATTTTTTATTCAACATAGAAATTCTTTACGTGGCTGAACAATTCTATTTGTATAGGCAATTGTCATCCACATATTACTCATTGTACACGAAGTGTTTTGCAAATTTCCAAATCCTACTCCAACTCAAAGTGGCCGAATTGATACTGACCAAAGATTAACCTGCTGCCAGTAACAAATCCTTCTAGGAGACATATCATATTACTGATTCCCACATCGTTATTATGCCTTTGCAAGCCATCCTCGGCACTTGTATATATAGACGCATGCTCTCCAATCGTCAATATCAATATCCTCCGCTTGCAAGCTACCTTGTGTCCACTTTTGACTATTCGGAAGTATTGACGCGAAGGTAATTTCTTCTTCTTTTTTTGTGCTTTTCTTGTTTTGTTGTTCTTTTTTTTTGTAGGTCAAGCAAGAAAGATATGTTCTTGTCCAACAAGATGATCCACATGAACAAGACGATACAAGACGATCCACGCATGAAGAAGGCGGTCTTAGGGTTTGAGGGGATGGGTACTCATCCCTGCCCAAATATCGGAGGGATTACTTTCATGGCCCGATTCTTGGAGAGATTACTCTCAATGTGGCCCAATTCTTGGAGAGATTACTCTCAAAATGACCCGATTCTTGGAGAGATTACTCTCAATGTGGCCCAATTCTTGGAGAGATTACTCTCAAAATGGCCCGATTCTTGGAGAGATTACTCTCAAAATGGCCCGACTACCGGAGAAATTACTCTCAATGTGGCCCAATTCTTGGAGAGATTACTCTCAAAATGGCCCGATTCTTGATTACTCTCAAAATGGCCCGATTCTTGGAGAGATTACTCTCAAAATGGCTCGACTATCGGCAAGGCCAACTTAAGGTGCAAAGGGACTCATATGTCCACCTTAACATTGGAAAGTTATAGTTCCTTTTAAGGACAAACCCGCGAAGAGGCCAACTTAAGGTGCAAAGGGACTCATATGTCCACCTTAAGATTGGAAAGTTATAGTTCCTTTTAAGGACAAACCCGCGAAGAGGCCAACTTAAGGTGCAAAGGGACTCATATGTCCACCTTAAGATTGAAAAGTTATAAAGCTTCAACTCGAAGATGACATCGACTTGAACACTTCAAAAACTTTGAAGATTTGGCGGACTTTGCAGACTTCAACTCAAAGATTCGGAGGGCTTAAACAATTCAACTTTAAGACCGACGAATTTGAAGACTGAAACTTGAAGACCGACGAACTTGAAGACTTCAACTTTGAGACTTGGAGGGCCTAAATATTTCAACTTGAAGATCGGCGAATTTGAAGACTTCAACTTGAAGACCGACGGACTTGAAGACTTCAACTTTGAGACTTGGGGGCCTAAATATTTCAACTTGAAGATCAGCGAATTTGAAGACTTCAACTTGAAGACCGACGGACTTGAAGACTTCAACTTTGAGACTTGGAGGGCCTAAATATTTCAACTTGAAGATCAGCGAATTTGAAGACTTCAACTTGAAGACCGACGGAGTTGAAGATTTCAACTTGGGGACTTCAACTTGAATACACTTGAAGACTTCAACTTGGAGACTTCGAGGGCTTAAATATTTGAAAATTTCAGATTTGCGCAGTCTCACCAAAAAATTCATATCTCGGTGTAAAAATTTCGAAATTGTAAACCGTTTGATTTCAAGAAAACTAGACTTCAAGATCTAGAGCATATCCAAAATTCTAAATCAAAAAACTTCAGAATCGTCCCAAATAATATTTTGAAACCAACTTTATATTGCACCTCACTATCAATTCCAGATTTGCGCATTCTCACTAAAAAAATTATATCTTGGTGTAGGAAGGTTGAAATTACGAACCGTTTGATTTCTTAAAAACTAGACTTCAGTATCTAGAACATATCCAAAATTATCAATCAAATAACTTTAGAATCGTCCCAGATAATATTTTGAAATCAACTTTAGGTTCCACCACGTTGAAAATTTCAGATTTGCGCGACATCGCCAAAAGTTTTGTATCTTGAAGTAGTAATGTCGAAATCATGAACCGTTTGATCTACTGGAAACTTAACTTCTAAATGTATAACATATCCAAAATTCAAGATTTAATGCCTTACGGATACATTCAGATAATATTTCAAAGTCAATACTAAATTCTGATACACCGACAATTTCAGATTTGCGCGACTTCACCAAATATTTTGTATCTTGATATGGAAGCCTCGAGATCAGAAGACGTCTTACTTGCCATAAATCGAAATTTAAGAGCCATATTCTCACAAATATCTTGGAGTTCAAATCTCACTGAATTTGAAACGTTGCGCCAAGCAATCATTTCCTTATACTTGTGTTTCCTTTTGATGTCTCTCTTCTCTTCCCCTTTAAGGCAGAGGGCGGACTTGAAAACCAACACACTTGAAGGTTTGGCGAGCCTGAAGGCATAGAGAATCCCTGGACTTCAATGCAAATACTTGACATCCTCCTAAAATCGGCCCATCGAAGATATCGATTTACCAAGGAGGGTTGCCCCCTTTAAATCAAATGAGATCAAAGTTCAACGGGAGGATGACATTTCAGCTTGATCTTGCGTTCCTTCATACTTCATTCGAACAACAATTGGGGCAATATGTATCTTTTGAACTTATGTGACTGAACTTAGAATGAAACTCTAAGCTGCCTACATACCCCGGTGAAGAGGATCAAGTCATACCGTAGTTCAGACTGGGTGATTTTTTTTTTATGTCCTAACTTTTGCCTGGGCCGCCTCTTTCGAAGTTTTCAACCTAGCGGACTCTTTTTTTTTTCTTTTTTTTTTACGTCCTAACTTTTGCCTAGGCCGCCTCTTTCGAGATTTTCAACCTAGCGGACTTTTTTTTGGGCCGTACACAGTTTATACTCTTGCGGGCCAGGAGTGTAGCAACATGCGGTTTAGGCTCGTGTGTCAAGGAGCGTCATGACTTGCAGTTTAGGCTTGTACGTAGAGGAGCATCATGACTTGCAATTTAGGCTCGTACAGCGAGGAGAATTATGACTTGCAACTTCATGGATAATACTTCTTCAAAAACTTGCCGTTGATAGGGTCGATTCTCATACCATCTGCATCAACCAGCTTCTAAGCCCCGCTTGAATAAGCTTCTTGTACGACATATGGCCCATCCCATTTGGAAGTGAACTTCCCTACAGGTTTATGGGAAGTAATTATGGGTCTTCGTACGGCAAGGACTTGATCTCCTACTTGAAAGGATCTCGGACGAACTCTTTTATTGAAGGCGCGAGACAATCGAGCTTGATAACATTCAAGACTCTGTTGAGCTTCCAATCTCTTTTCATCAAGAGCTTCCAACTCTGCTAATTGAAGTCGAGCATTTTCTTCATCAGTGATCCCTTCTTGAATAGCCAGTCGTAACGAAGGTATTTGAGCTCAAGTGGCAAGACGGCTTCGACTCCATAAACGAGTGAATAAGGAGTTGCCTGTGTTGGCGTGCGGTGAGTCGTCCTATAAACCCATAGAGCTTCTTCCATACGGTCATTCCAATCTCGTTTGGATTTGGAGATGACTTTCTTTAACAAGTTGCATAGAGTCTTGTTAAATGCCTCAGCTAGACCATTGGCGGCAGCATTGTACATCGAAGAGTTACGTTGCTTGAAGCCAAAGAGATCACAAATCTTGTTCATCAGCCTATTGTCGAATGGCTTTCCATTATCCGTTATTATATAACGAGGAATGCCAAATCGATAAATAATGTTTACTCGGATGAAACTTGCGACATTTTCCTTCTTTACTTCTTTAAGAGCAACAACTTCAGCCCATTTTGAGAAGTAGTCAGTTGCGGCCAATATGTATAGGTGCCCACCAGAGGACTTTGGCAGTGGTCCAACAACATCCAATCCCCAAGCGTCAAATGGCCAGGATGCAACAGTCGGGTGCAACACTTCAGGAGGTTGATGAATAAAATTTGCATGGAATTGACAAGCCTTGCATCTTCGAGCGTAGTCCAAGCAATCTTTTACCATCGTTGGCCAATAATATCCCATCCTTTTTATATGGAAGTGGAGCTTTGGCTTGCAAAGCTTGGAGAGCTTCTTCTTCTCCTAGGCATCGCAAGAGTACTCCCTCGAACGACCTTCTGTATAGAGTATCTTTGTAGTAAAGGAAGCGAGGTGCACGACGCCGGATTTCAGTCCTCCTCCTCGGATATTCTGGAAGTATCCCATAGCATAAGTAGTCGATAATGGGTTGTCGCCATTCTTCTTTCTCAACTTCAAAAACAGTAACAAGATGCTTGAGTTCGTTTTCTTCACCTTCAGCCTCATTTGGCGGCGGTACTACCCATTTTTGGCAGACGGTAACTTGTGCTTGGTCAGGAAGGGCTAATGATGAAGCTAGAGCAGCTAAAGCATCAGCCTTCTTATTTTCTTTCCTTGGCACATGCTGAATAGTCACATCACCGAGACACCCCATCAACTTTTTTGCGTAATCATGATATGGGCGTAGTTCAGGCTTTTTAACCTCGTAACTACCCAAAAGCTGATTGACCACTAACTGGGAGTCACCAAAGACTTGCAATTGCAATTGCTTCATATCAACGGCCATTTCAAGACCAAGTATTAATGCTTGATATTCAGCAACATTGTTGGAACAGAGTTGTGTCAAGGTGAAGGAGTAGGGCAAGACTTCACCTTGGGGAGTGAGAAATACTACGCCAGCCCCGGCTCCCCCACGATGCGTAGCACCATCAAAGTACATCTTCCATGGAGGTTGAACTTCAACGACCATCGCGTCCTCATGAGGTAGTTCATCAGTTAGCTCCCAGTCATCAGGTATCGGATGATCTGCCAAGAAATCCGCCAATGCTTGTCCTTTTACAGCCTTTTGAGGGATGTACAAAATCTCGAATTGTTGAAATTGGAGGTACCATCTCGCTAGTCGATCACTAAGAACAGGTTTTGACATCACGAACTTGATGGGATTTGCTTTAGGAAAAAGACGGACAACATGAGCTTGAAAGTAGTGCTTCAACTTTTCAATTGAGAAGACTAGCGCCAAACACAACTTTTCAATTGGCGAATAATTCAACTCGTTAGGTGTCATCATCCTGCTCAAGTAGTAAAGAGAGTTTTCTTTCCCCTCACTGTTTTCTTGGGCCAACAGTGCTCCAACAGACCTTTCCTGCGCTGCACTGTATAGTATCAATGGCTTTCCTGGTATAGGAGCTACTAGAACCGGAGGCTTCATCAAGTAGGTTTTGATACTTTCGAAGGCATTGCTACAAGCTTGGTCCCACTTAAAAGGAACGCCTTTCTTCATGAGGCGACTAAATGGTTGGCACCTCCCAGACAGGTTTGATATGAATCTTCTAAGGTATGCTAGCTTTCCTTGCAGACTTTTCAATTCATGGATATCTTGAGGCTCAGGCATTTTCAAAATGGCATCCACTTTGGCTTGATCAATTTCGATCACTCGATGTCGGACAATGAAACCAAGGAACTTTCCGGAAGTAACTCCAAAGGCATATTTCAATGGATTCATCCTAAGTTGGTACCTCCAGAGCAATTCAAATACCATCCTCAAGTCCTTCAGGTGGTCGCCCTTCTCTCTTGATTTTACCACCAAGTCATCAACATAACATTCGACATTCTTGTGGAGAAGATTGTCGAAAATATTCTGCATAGCCCTTTGGTAAGTAGCACCAGCGTTCTTCAAGCCAAAGGGCATTACCTTGTAGCAATAAATACCCTTTGGGGTACGGAATGCAGTAAGCTCTTCATTTTTTGGTGCTGTGCGTATTTGGTTATAGCCCGATGAACCATCCATAAATGACATTGCCTCGTAACCAGTAGTAGCATCGATCATCAGCTCTAGAATAGGAAGCGGGAATTCATCTTTGGGACACGCATTATTGAGGTCCCTGAAGTCAACGCATACTCGAATCTGGCCATTCTTCTTCCTTACAGGGACAATACTTGAAACCCATGTTGGGTATTTAACTTCCTGGATAAATCCAGCTTCAATGAGCTTGTTAACTTCGGTTTCAATCAGGGGAACCAAGTCTGGCCTAAAACGCCTTTGAGCTTGTTTGACAGAGCGAGCACCATTTTTGACTGCAAGGTGATGGACTGCTACTTTCGGGTCCAAGCCCGGCATCTCTTTGTAACTCCAAGCAAAGACATCCCTGAACTCTTTGAGTAACTCAATATAAGTGCTTTCTTCATCAGCTTCTAGTAAAGCACTTAGGTAGGTGGGTCTTGGTTCTTCATCGGTGCCAAGGTTAACTTCTTTTAAGGCATCAACTGTCGTCTTCACTCCTTCTTCAAGTTCAGGTGGAGAATCTTTCGCATCTTCATCTTCTTGATGGTCTCCATCATTGGAGGATATGTGATAACACGGCGAAACATCCTCCAGTTCCGCATTATCTTCCATCGATGACGAAACACCATTCTCGCCTTGTACAGTGACATGATATGAAGAACCTACACTTTCTTCATCTTCGTCACGTTCCTTAGTGTAGACCACAGTATATGGCTTTACCTTCAGTACTTCTTCACATGAAACCACTAGTTTTGTTTGTCGCCTCATTCTGGAAGGAACCAAACTTTTGAAATCCTTAGAGATCTCCTGAATTTTGGGTGAAGCGGGTGTTCTTGTATTTCGATGATTTCTTCTGAACTTATTCCCCTTCTTTAATGGACCCAATCTCTCAAATACAGAAGTTCTCACAGTTGATTTTCCAAGTCGATCAAAGATAGAAGGCTTGTTAGAAGCGGCTGATTCATCTTCTACAGTGATATAATTGCTGCTCCCCCTTCTTATTGAGATGCGCACTGGTGACGGTTGCTTGTATCCCAAACCTTCACGTGGTTGCCTCGTTGCAGCTTCTTATGGGAGCTTCCCTAACTTTGACGGCTCATTGGGATTGTATCCAGCTTTTGCAAATAGCTTGTAAGCGTTAGGGTCAACACCTTCATCTGTTCGCTTTGTAGGGAGTGCCACATTCTGCAAACGATTTTGGGCTACAAACACTGCAAGCGGCATTGAGGGCGACTTTACTGCCTCAATTCGTTTAATCGGAAAGGTTAACTCCTTTAGTATGTTAGCTTGGAGATTAGATGGTTCACCTTCGTCTTTCTTCCTTTTAGGGACATATTGGAGCGCCGAACTTACTTTCTTTCCATAAGACGTAATATTCCATCTATAAGATTTATTCGCATTGGGTTGTACCTCCTTACTAACAGCTTTGGCTTCACCAGTAGTCACCTCTTCTCTTTTAGTTGAGGGCTCTTTATTCTTGCTTTTCATGCCATCATCAGCTTTCATCTCCTTCACAACGCGGTTCTTCAAGTAGAACTTTGCATCGACTAAGTGTGACTCATCCTCGGTGAATGGCTCATCATCAGCAACTATCGTCTTCTCGACTTCACCCTCGTAGTATTTTAAAAATTGATGGTAGGTAGACGGAACTACTTTATTCTCATGTATCCAAGGCCTCCCAAGCAAAACATTGTATGAAGTCTTCGCATCGATCACATGCAGCCATGCACTTGATTGCATATCTTCAATAGTGATTCCCAGCCTTATCACGCCTATGGCTCTTTGCCCCCTTGGTTGAATCCTTGGATCATCACACGACTTTCTGAGAGTTCGTTCATAGGAATACCAAGTTCTTTCACAGAATGGATTGGCAAAATATTCACTAAGGATCCTCCATCAACCAAAATCCGGCTTACCCTTTTATCGCGCATATAGCCAACCAGGTACAACGGGCAGTTATGAGGAGTGTCACCTAGCAAAAGATCGTCATTTGTGAACGTGACCTTTTCCTCACAAGCATTAACTTCTTGAGGAGTGGACTCGATGGGCTTTTCCGAAGATGGTGCCAACGGTAGGTCATCACTCTTTTCTTCCCCTTTGTCAGCATGGCAACAAGAGGCATCAATGCCCTCATGGGAAATCTTCGTGCGGAACCAAGATGGCAAGAAATCCTCCAAAGTCACTGTATGTCGTGGATTTTGAGGGTGGTGCATCTCCACTTTTGCTTTCTTCAAACAATTAACTGGATTCTTTTTCATTGGTCTTTTTACCATCATCTTCCTTGTTGGTTGTTCTACTGATTCTTTTCGTGGGCTCCTTTTGTGGCGCCTACGACGAGTCACCAACGTCCAACCTTCATCATCATCAGGTTGATCGTCTTCAACTTTGTTGTTCTCCAGTAATTCTTCATTTTTACTTTCTTTAATACCGCATAATTTATCTGAACTAAATGAGCCGAAGGTGATAGAGACATGGTTTGAGCTTGCTTTCTCATCTTCTAGCACGCTCTTCTTTTCGCGAGCCAAGTCCATGACTTTGTCCTTGAAGACAAAGCACTTCTCCAGAGGGTGGCTTACAAGTCGATGATATTTGCAGTAGTTTGGGTCATTTGTTTTCCCAGCTTCATTTGGTCGATTCATCTCCAGAAGCTCAATGAGATTTAACTCGAGGAGTTCTTCGAAAATGGCTGGCACATCAGAATCCAGGAATGGGTACTCTTTCTCCTGCATCTCTTTTAGAGTCAACTTTTCACTTGGCTTGTCTTGAAAAGAAGTGGATTTCATACTCTGCTTCTTGCTCACCTTCGTCGTGAACTTCATAGGTGACGTATTGACATTCATAGCTTCTTTGCTTTCAGACTTGGGTACGAACTTGCCCCACTTCCTGACTTCTTGCTTGTCATTCGCTTTGCGAGGTTCATATATGTCACACCTCCTTTACACCCGCAAGGGTGTAAAGGAGTTTTTCCACTTAAAGGACAATCGGAACGGGATTTATTATTAGGATTCAGAGTCGCCACTTGAGAGATTAATGGTGCCCCAAGTCACCGGTTGAATCCCGATCCGAGGAAAATATGACTCTGTTTAACAGTCCGCAAACCAGAAATCCGAGTAAGGAATTCTGTTAACCCGGGAGAAGGTGTTAGGCATTCCCGGGTTCCGTGGTTCTAGCACGGTCGCTCAACTGTCATATTTGGAATATTTATCTGATTTCAAAACATGTTTTAGCTTATGTGCTTTTTAACCGTAAACCGCTTTTATTATTATTTTAACGAGAATTGCAACGTCGTGAAAACGCGTCTCGAACCACGTCACATAAATGCACCCGTGGTTGTTGACACATTTCGACTTCGTTGAGATTTGGATTTGAGTCACATAAATGCGCATTCAGGCTTAGGAAGGTAATGTTATTAAAATATGTGCCTAAAGAGACTAACGCGTTATTATCTTTGGGGAGGGCCGTGAAATTCGCTAACGGCCCATTCCGAAATCTAAGTATTTTAATATAGACATTTAAGAGGGCCCCGCAATTTATGCATTTGTATTTGGCGGGGCTCACCTCATTTATTTTAAAAGGCCAACCTAAAGCAACTACGATTTCTATTTAATTGTCTCTAAAATAAAAGAAAGGCCCTAGTTACTTTGTTACTGGGCTAATGCAACCCTGGCAATAATTTTGCACCAAGGTCCAACCATTGGGCTCCGAGATGAGCCAATAAAGGGAAATTACACTCAGATTTACACCAACAAAATGGCCAGTCACGAGTTTTGGCCCAGGCCCAATCAAGAAGGGAATCAAAGACCGGACCTGGGCCTGCATCAGGCGAGCAGAAGCTCAAACCGTTGGAAACAGGCTGTTGAGCCTTGCACCGAGCAAAATTTTAAACCAATTAAAACGAGAATATGCTAAATTTGCTTCAAATACATTCAGTAACTTGTAATAAGGAAGAGCACTACTCAAATTAACAAGACATCAATTGTTTTAATCCTAATCTCATGCTCAGACTTTCTTACCTAATTATCTATTGATGAGTTCCTAGATATTATTAAGGGTGAAAAACAAGCTGGAATATAGATTGAAGTTAGTACAATAGTCATGAATTGTAAGTCTCAAATGAATAAGCTAAGCGACATTGACCATGTGATTTTATACATACTGTATACAAACACGCTAGCGGCCTGAATTCAAAGCACTCCATGATTTTGGAATGATCCGAACTAGTGCTCAAATTGCCGTGATTTCAGAATTGAACTACATTAACTATTATTGAGAAAATGCTCTCGTGTCTGGACTTATCCTGAATAGGTCTCCTGTACTTATTTTCAATTATCATGAAGATCCAACTATACAACATTAGGACTACTAATTTAGATGGAATGAAATCAGATCCATAGTCTAATAGTCCAGTACAGTCCCAAATGAATCAAACAGTCCAAGTCCATGATTGTTCAAAATAGTCTTAGTTTAATTACAATGAACAACCAAACCATAGAAAACTATATAAAACATACAGGATTATTAAAACAACAGGACACCAGCAGAAATTTGGCTTCAATTTTATTTCATGTTTTCTACAGGAGATGATACATCGGAACAGGCTAGAAACGTGTACCTGATATTGGAAACTAAGACGAAGGAGAGATCAACAACAGAGATAACAGACAACAGCTCAGATTTACAGCAATTAGACCAATTCAATCTCAAAACCACAGCAAATCCAGGAAAATGACTTTCAGAGTTTCAAAACCAGCAACATAATCGATAAACTTGACTGGACTTCACAAATAGACTTGAACTTAATCCAATAACCCTTCAGAAACTTCAGCTACTGAATATCGAGCTAGGAAATGCAAATTAACCTCCGAAGCTTGAAATTAACCTAAGAAAATTTGAACAGAACAGTATTTTTGGATTTTTTTTAATTTCTATTGTTTTTGGCTTTATGAATTTTGAATTTCTGTTTCAGATCTGGAAAACTGGGAGAATACTTTTGGGGGGGAACTTTTTAGGCTCCAAAACTTGCAAATGAAGGCAAGGGCATGCCCTTTTATAGGCACACATGAGGCCTTATCAGATTTACTAATTTAACCCCTTGTTTTCTGACTTGTGTCACAAGTTAATACACTACAATTACTGAAATTACACTAAAGTCCTACTTTGGAAAGTCTTAGATGATTCTAGTTTCAACTACCATGTGCTATCCAATCCTAAATGTCTAAGCTACCCTTGAATTCAACCTAAAATTACTAACACTAGTTGAACTATCAGCTATAACCAAACCAGCTACTCAACTATGGTTAATCAATCAATGCTAAAACCAATTATTTACAATCAAACAGACCTTAAAATCAAATTAACTGGACAGATTTAGCTAATCATGAAATTAAATCTAAAATCAAATTGCAGTAAACAATCATGGATCAACCACAAAATCAAACTGGGCAGAATTAAATCACACATGAGAATTAGAACAATATCAATTAGCACGAAGAAATTTATTCAAATTAACAAAGCTTTAAACTAAACCCTATAACACTGAACATGCTCGAATGATAAACACTCAAACACAGCAAAATTAACAAATTACTATTGACTAACAAAGGAAGAATCAAAGAAAAGTTTAAACTAATTATCAGACCTAAAATACTTAATTACTGCTAAGAAGAAAAATAACAG
>NW_017670385.1:0-6378 GCF_001879085.1 Nicotiana attenuata | reverse complement strand
GATTTCCGGCCGGCGGCTCATGGCGGAGAGTGGCGGAGACGATATGTTCTCTGATTTTAGGGTAGGAGAGGGCGAATCGAGGGGTAGGGGGGAGTTAAGACACTTATATACCCGACATCATGGTTAGTTCCGGACCGTTGGATTGATGAGATCCAACGGTCGTGATTAATATCCCATTAAACGGCACCGTTTGGTAAACAAGGGGGCTGGACCGGGTGCTACTTGGGTTGGACGGGTAATTTTAACCCGTTTAGGGCGGAATTGGGTCTGGGCTGGGGTTATGGCTTTTGGGCTTATGCCTTTGCATGAAAAATGGCCCGAATTGGCCAGCCCTTTTGTTTGTTATTTCAAATTCTTTTATTTGTTTTCTTCTTTTCTTTTTGTACTTTATTTATTTATTTTTCTGAATTTTCTGATTTTATTAAATGTAAGCTTAAAAATAAGGACCCAAATTGATGCTAATTAAAATTCCGAAATTAACTAACTTCTAATTTAAAAGCAAACTTAAGACAAATTGTATAAATTAAAGTAGAAATACAAAGAACCATTTTTGTTATTTTCTTTATTTGTTCATAATATTAATCACTAATTAATCCTAAAATGTGAAATTAACCCTACATGAAAATGCCAGGTATTTTTGTATTTTTCATGAATTAAGCAACAATAAACGTGCACAAACAAATGCAAATAATTAACAAAAAATGCCACAAAAATCCATAAAATTGCAAATAATGAAAAGAAGTTATTTTGTTTTGAATTTATGGGAGTAATTCATATAGGGCAAAAATCACGTGCTCACAGCTGCCCCTCTTTGCTCGGGAACACGAAGAGTTTTCGGGCAAAGATAAGTGAGCGGATACGAGCGATTTTTGCCCGTTTGAATACTCCGTGTGAAGCATTTTGAAAGAGTTGACCACGCCCTGCTTCAGAGGTTGCCTACATATCCTTGGCTAAAAAGAAATCAGGTCAGTGTAGTTCGGGAAAGTTTGGTAGCTGGGACTACCAGGAGTTATGATTTCACTGTTGTTGCTGCGGTTACTGCCTGCTGACCTCCTTATTACACCAGGTCGAAATAAAAAGAATCTAGACTAAGCTATGATCTATGAATTACAAAAAGTCCTATCTATGTCTTCAAACTTGCTCTTGTGTTGCCTTGAACTGGTATTCTTCCGATGGAATTCTTGCGGTTGTTGCCTTGAATTGTGATCGGAGATGTTTTGCCATTCCTCCGAGTGATGCTTGACTGCTGAAATTTGAAATATATGCCTCCATTCTCCACGCGGGCTCCTGATTGCTGACGCTTGAAAAGTATTCCCTTATTCTCCAAGTGGGCTCCTGATTGCTGAACTTGAACGTATTCCCTTGTTCTCCAGGTGGGCTCCTGACTTCAACAAAACAGACAAACAAAGAAAATTTTCTGCCCCAGTGTGGTGGCTGGGCACATCATGTTATCAAATATTAAAAATTAAAAGATAGAATTTGAATTGTACTTCCCTTGTTCTCTAGGTGGGCGTCTGATTGCTGAAACTCGAAAAGTATTCCCTTGTTCTCCAGGTGGGCTCCCGATTGCTGATCTTGAAAAGTATTCCCTTGTTCTCCAGGTGGGCTCCTGACTGCATAAAAATAGACAAACAAAGAAAATTTTCTGCCCCAGTGTGGTGGCTGGGAAGATTTGTGAGTCGTTAGCAAAATATAGATCACCTAAGCTATTGATGCAATGATGACAATAAAACTAAAGACTTGATTGGAATGTACGTCTCCTGTGAGTAAAACCAAGGACATTTGACTAGAAAATTCATCAGACTAGGTCTTCTATCATAGGAGAAAGATTCATCAGACTAAGATTTGACCCTAGGAGAAAGTCCATCAGACTAGGTTTTCTATCTTAGGAGAACAATTCATCAGACTAAGATTTAGATCCTAGGAGAAAATTCATCAGACTAGGTTTTCTATCTTAGGAGAAAAATTCATCGGACTGAGATTTAGATCCTAGGAGAAAGTTCATCAGACTAGATTTTCTATCTTAGGAGAACAATTCATCAAACTAAGATTTAGATCCTAGGAGAAAGTTCATCAGACTAGGTTTTCTATCTTAGGAGAACAATTCATCAGACTAAGATTTAGATCCTAGGAGAAAGTTCATCAGTTCATCAGACTAGGTTTTCTATCTTAGGAGAACAATTCATCAGACTAAGATTTAGATCCTAGGAGAAAGTTCATCAGACTAGGTTTTCTATCTTAGGAGAACAATTCATCAGACTAAGATTTTGATCCTAGGAGAAAGTTCATCAGACTAGGTTTTCTATCTTAGGAGAAAAATTCATCAGACTAAGATTTAGATCCTAGGAGAAAGTTCATCAGACAAGGTTTTCTATCTTAGGAGAACAATTCATCAGACTAAGATTTAGATCATAGGAGAAAATTCATCAGACTAGGTCTTTTGTTATCTTTCTATCTTAGGAGAAAGTTTCATCAGAATAATATTTAGATCCTAGGAGAAAGTTCATCAGACTAGGTTTTCTATCTTAGGAGAAAAATTCATCAGACTAAGATTTTGATCCTAGGAGAAAGTTCATCAGACTAGGTTTTCTATCTTAGGAGAAAGATTCATCAGACTAAGATTTTGATCCTAGGAGAAAATTCATCAGACTAGGTTTTCTATCTTAGGAGAAAAATTCATCAGACTAAGATTTTGATCCTAGGAGAAAATTCATCAGACTAGGTTTTCTATCTTAGGAGAACAATTCATCAGACTAAGATTGTGATCCTAGGAGAAAGTTCATCAGACTAGGGTTTCTATCTTAGGAGAAAGATTCATCAAACTAAGATTTTGACCCTAGGAGAAAGTCCATTAGACTAGGTTTTCTATCTTAGGAGAACAATTCATCAGACTAAGATTTAGATCCTAGGAGAAAGTTCATCAGACTAGGTTTTCAATCTTAGGAGAACAATTCATTAGACTAAGATTTCTATCCTAGGAGAGAGTTCATCTGACTAGGTTTTCTATCTTAGGAGGAAAAAATGTGAAAAGCAATGGCAGCATTTTATGCTCACTAGCAAGACAGGCAAGGGCAAAGATTTGAGAAACTTCCCTTTTGTCGGCTCTCGTCTTCTTCCTTTACTTTTTCTTTCTTTTCTTTTTTTTCCTTATTGTTGAACCAACTTTCTTGCATTGCTTTGTTCCTATTTCAAACAAAGAAAACTTGTGAGTTTAAAATGTGGTGGTTAGTTTTTGGTCTTGAACTTTGGAGGCGGCTACTTCCTCATTTGCCAAGATGACTGATTTTCACCGAAAGACCTTGCTTGTTCCCGATATCCTCTACTTGTTGCATTGCATGAACTGGCATTCCCCCAATCCTTATGTCTCATATGAATCCAAAGCACGTCTATTTCTCTTACTTCATGTACATGGTGTTCTTTCTTGATTTAACTACTGGCCTCGGCCTTGAAGTTTATTGTTCCTTCACCCGCCTTGATAACTAATTCTCACTTGGAGACCTTGCTAACCACTTTCTTTGTTACCCTTGACGCAGAAAATGCCTCTGATCCGTTCACCAAACACCCTCCATCTAATATGTACCAAACCTTTCATTTTTTACCAAAAATACCTTTGATCCGTTCATCCCAAACCCTTCATTTGTTGCGTTGTTCATGAATTGAGAAATACGAAGCCCTTGCATTTCACAAGGATCCCAAGGCATGTAGATTGTTGCCAACTCAGTGTGCCTGCTGTTTTTTCCTGACTTATGACGATTTGATATGCTGGCCAGATCTCGTTTTGTTCAATTGGAAAGCTTGATGGCAGATTTTGAAGTCATTTCTCACTTGTTATGACCAAACAGACTCAGGAGGAGGAAGTAAACAAGACAAAAGGAACATAGTAGAAGGACAATGGAAAGAGATGATTCCTAACAAGAAAACTACAAGAGAAACTTATCGGATGTGGATACCGACTCTGATGACCTTGACATGTGCCTGCAGCCTATTCTGTTAAGCAAATCTGACGTTCAGCTCTTGTTGTATCTTCTCGCCGTGAAACTGGGCTTCGATGCTCCGCTTATCCGATCTGATTCACAATCCTTATTCGACTTGTAGTGCCCGAAGGGTTTTCACCATCAAGCCTCTCTCATTTTGGTCTTTCTCTCACCTCACTATCGCCTTATGGTGCCTGTGAAGGTTTTCACCAATAAGACTCTCTCATTTTTTATCTCTCTCAGCTTTCATCGCCTTGTGGTACCTGTGAGGGTTTTTATCATCAAGACTCTCTCATTCTTTATTTCCCTTGTTTGGACCGGAGTGGTGTGGGCTACCCAGCCTTGGGCTTATGAATAAGCCCAAACAGAATTATAAAAACAGCCTCAAACAGTTAGACCCGTAAATTGGAATAATAAGTAGAAACATTCAAAATCAGTACAATTATCAAGTTAATTCTAAATTTTGCCCTTCAGATTTAAATTCGTAAAATCCTTTAAAAGACAACACTGAATTGCCTAACACCGAACTCAAGGTTCCTATTTTATTGAAATATAATTTTTCCATTTTTCTCCTTGAATCAGCATGCTAAACCTAACAGCTAATAACAAGTTTATCTATATGAACACATTTGCCATCTCGCTGGACCTGAAACTTGAACATGTTATTTTTATCTAACTAAATCGATTATCATTATACACTATATTCAGTCATGCAAAAATCCCAAGCAGTCCTCTAGCAGTTCAAAATAGTCCAAATCAAATTAAAGCGATCTTCATTATACAGTCCAAAGTCTGTCCAGTCTAGTTACAAAACGAATTTGAACAGTCCTAATTAATACAGCTAATCCTAAATAACACTAATATGCATTTGTTCAAATGAAAGCTACAACTACATATTAAGACTAGTAATGAAACAGAGGCAGATTCGTGTAATAACATAGCAATTCTTCATCATTTGATGTCAAAGTTGTTCACATACATTGAGTGAAACTTCAGGGCATTAAAGGCAATTAGTGTACCTGGAATTGAGCAAAGTAAGAAGGAAATAAGATCAGCAGCAGTTCAGCAAACCACAGCTTACACAAGGCCAATTTTCAACCCAAATTGAACCACAATACCCAGGGAGGAGTAACAGGGAATCAACAGCAACAAATCAACCAAAAACACACTTGTTTGACCACAAATTTACTCGAAATTGAACTAGGAAATTATAGAACACTCTCAGCAGTCAAAAACACCCAGGAACAACTCGGATGAACCCCAAAACACCTTCAATTGCATTAAATCTTCAAGTACAGAACAGAAACAGAGAAATCTAAGCTAATTTTGATGCTGAGTGAGCTAACCAATTGAATTGAGAGCTGAACTTTTTAAAAAATGATCAAAGGAAGATCAATGTACTGATTTTTTTTGGATTTTTGGAAGTTTTCTGTTGTTTTTGGATTTTTAGATCTAGGAGAGATTTTGAAATTCAAATTTTAGCTAAAAACTGATGGAAAGTAGGGGGAAATTTTCAGAGATTCCAAACTTGTTATTCAAGGCAATATACACTGCCTTTTATAGGCAGAGTTTGAGGAATATTTCAGATTTTCAGTTGCCTTTTAGTCCCTCTTTATTTATTCATTTAGTCCCTTGTTTTCTGACTTGTGTCACAAGTTAGTACACTAAAGCTACTGAAATTCAATTTCAACCCCTTCTAGGTGCTTCTAGTAACTTCTAAATTCAGTTACTAAATGGACTTCCCTAAACTACCCTTCTCACTAGCCTGGAATTACTAATTCAACCCCAACCTTATTGACTAACCATGGTTAACCAGCCATTCAGCAACTTAATCAGCTAGAACCAGGTTCAAATTCAGATCCTAAATCAAAACTAACTACTGAAGTTCAAGTTACTAATTACCATCAACAATCAGACCAACTAATCAATTTGACCATATCATCAGTATGAAATTAGAATACTAATCACAACTTAAACTAACCAAATTTAAACTAATCAGACAATCCAAACAAATACATATCAGAATATAGAACTGACTCGAAAATGCAACAGCAACCCTAATTAATTACTTGAACTTGTAACAAGATGAGAAGAACTAATCATGAATCAACACAGAATGAATTGTAAAAGCATGAACAAAATTAAGCGAGGAAAAGAACAAAACATGAATCAAAATTGAATCAAGACTAATCCTAAACTAATCAGTAAGCTTAAACCTATACTAGTATGAACAAACTTTGAAGAGAATAGAATCAATACAAAATTAAACCACAAAAAAACAAAAGCATGAACCCAGATTCAACTACAAACGGAAAACAATTGAACCAAGACGAGGGAACTTACTGATTCGACCTCTACTAAATACAATACACAAACCGAACTAAGCCGAAACTTCCGAAACCCA
>NW_017670384.1:816271-818453 GCF_001879085.1 Nicotiana attenuata | reverse complement strand
ATTACTAACCTATTAAAAGACATTGATTGTCTCTTTTACAGGATTGCACATACGGAGAAGTTAAACAAAATTGAGAGCAAAAGAGCAAGGCGATTTTGCAAGCAATTTATGTGAGATTTGAGTGTGCACTCTTGAAGCTACTTGAACGAGATAGAAGAATTAGTTCCATTGTGTATTTCTTTTATTCTAGTTCAATTGTAGTAGGTGGTTTAAAATTGTACCTTTTAGCTTTTATAGAAGCAATTATATTAGGTACCTAGAGTGTTCAAGTTATAAGCTAACTTGAAGTTGTCGCAACAGTTGAGGCTGTGTGCCACAACGGGATTAGAGTTAATCCTTAGGTTTACAAAGAGTTTTGTAAATGCTGTTTTGGCTCAGTGATTTTAGTGGAAGTTTGGAAAAATCCTACTGAGTAGTAGGTCGTGGTTTTTTTCACCTTTTGAGCCAGGTGTTTTCCACGTAAAAATCTCTGTGTTCTTTATTTTATGTACTTATTATTCTGCAAACAGTATCAGTTAGTACACCTAGAAGAACCAGGTTCTTCTAGAGCGAAAATTGGGTACCACACAAATCCCCCCCCTCTTGTGTGGTATTGACGTTTAGAACATCAATTGGTATCAGAGCGGGTTATCCTTGAAGAGGTTAACACCTTAGGAAAAGATCAAGATGAGTGTACCACCTGGGAACTGGGAAGGGCAATCCACTGCTAGGCCTCTCCTCTTTAATGGTCCGTACTATTCCTGGTGGAAGAACAGGATGAGAGATCATATCATAGGAGAGGACTATGAACTCTGGGACATAGTCACTGATGGTCCTTTGGCAACTACAAAGAAGAATGAGGAAGGAGTGGATGTGCCAAAGACAGGAGCTGACTGCACTACTGAAGATTTGAAGAAATGTGAGAAGAATGCCAAGGCCAAGAAATGGCTTGTGTGTGGACTACGTCCAGATGAGTACAGTAGAATTCAAAGCTGAACCACTGCTAAGGAAATTTGGGACACTTTGCAAGTGGCTCATGAAGGAACACCTCAAGTGAAGGTCTAGAGGAACACTGCTGTATTCTTAATATGAGAACTTCACCATGAAGGAAGGAGAAACCATCCAAGAGATGTATACAAGGTTCACCACACTGACAAATGAACTTAAGTCTTTTGGAAGGATTATCCTTGAAGAAGACAAAGTTGAGAAGATTTTAACAAGGGTTCTGCCAGTCTCTTGGGAAAGCAAAATCACTGCTATTTAGGAATCAAAGAATATTGCCACCCTTAACCTGGATAAACTAATTGGAAACCTTGCTGCCTATGAACTGAGAAGACAAACCATGAAAATGGATGCACCCAAGTAGGAAAGAAGTCTGGCTCTTAGAATTGCTGAAGGTTCAGATTTGGAGGATGAGGAAATGGCTATGATCACAAAAGATTTCAAAAAGTACCTGATGAGAGGAAAGGGTTCTTCAAGAGGTACAACCTTCAACAAACCAAGGGCTCCTGAGAAACAAACCAATGAGGGTTGCTACTCTGATCACATGATCTAGAATTGCCCTCAATGGGAAATTGAGTGGAAGAAGGAAAGGGCCGAATGAAGGAACAGGAAGAAGGAACAGGTTCAACCAAAAAGAAACAAAGGATCAACAAAGGCTATGGTTGCTGCCTGGGGAGAAACATCAGATGAGGACTCAGAAGATGAAGCTAGAGATGAACAAGCACTTATGGCCATCGGAGAATTAGATGATGAACAAGAGGTCCAAGTGAAGGGAAATAGTCAAATATGGTACATGGATAGTGGCTGCTCAAAACATATGAGTGGAAGCAAGAACCAGTTCCTTTCACTTGAGGATCTAAAGGGAGGTAATGTCTCCTTTGGAAATGGGAAGAAAGGTGAGATTATTGGGGTTGGACAGGTAAGTAAGACAGACTCTCACTCCATTGAGAATGTCTACTTGATAGATAGCTTGAAATACAGCCTGATCAGTGTGTCACAACTGTGTGACAGAGGTAACCTTGTAGCATTCACCTCTACTAAATGCTTTGTGATTAACCTTACCACTGACAAGATTGTTTTGCAGGGAAAAAGAGTTAACAATATTTACATTGTAGATTTGTCTACTCTCTCAGAAAATGAACTAACCTGCCTAAGTGTGCTGGATAATGATCCCCTCCTGTGGCACAAAGGGCTTGGTCAT